>NW_023270415.1:33884519-34145510 GCF_011800145.1 Mirounga leonina | reverse complement strand
GAAGAAGAAGAAGAAGAAGAAGAAGAAGAAGAAGAAGAAGAAGAAGAGGAGGAGGAGGAAGGGGAGGAGGATATTAGGGCACAGACACATAAGAAAGGAGACCATTGAAGACAAAGGGAGGAGACAGTCATCTATAAGCCAAGGAGAGAGGCCTTGAAACAAATCAACCCTGCTGACAACTTGGTCTTGGATTTCTAAGCCTCTAGAATATAAAGAAATAAATTTCTGTTGTTGAAGTCACTCAGTCTATGATATTTATAATAATAGCTATAGGTCCCCTTACACCAAAAAACCTTCCCCAAAAGTTTATACCAGGGAGGGAGAACCATAACTCTTTCTCTTGGTTCTATGAAGTCTCTTACATCTGGATTGTGCTTATAATTTTCAAAGCAGCTTCATATTTATTATCTCCTGTGTGCCTCACAACAACCCTATTTAATGGATGGAGAGAGGGAGGCTGAGAGGAGAGCAAGGTTTGCCTTACTCAATGATAGACTAAGTATCAGCACCAAAGCCTCTTGATTCACTTGTAGTGAATCAAGTCTTCAGACTTGATCTTGTGAGGTTTCTGCTGCTCTGCGAGAGAAAGGCAGGCACTTCTTCTGCAAGCCAGGATGATTCCGAGCTTCCTCTTCTTCCTTCCTCTATCCTTGCCAGAGATGCCAGCTCGCGGGACTAAAGGAGGACAACGGGTTAGGCATGCATTTGTAACTTTTGCAAGAAATTTTTAATACCACTAAAACAATTTCATATTTCCATACATTTTTAACTTTTGTTCTTAATGAGAAAGAAAAGGTCAATCTCTGTATGACAAAAGCAATAATAAGTAATTACAATTCTCTAGCCCCCTCCCCCACACACATGCTATTATACTTATTAGGGGGGGTATGGGTTTTGCTCTACACAAAGAAAGGTCATCTGAAGAGACAGACTCATAAAAGGATATGCAGAGATCCACATGGCTACAGAGAAATTAGGAGAGAGGGAGGGATGTCTAATAAGGGATTTTAAGAAGTTTAATTTAGTATGTAAACTATTATGTGCTGTGTAACCCCACTGTATAATTCCCACTTGGATGTCTTCTAGAGTTTTTCAATAAAGGCCTAAATCACTTTTCAATGATTTTTAGAGCTGGAGTTGTGTTTCTTTCCCTTTTTCCTCTCCTTCCTCCTCCTCCTCCTCCTCGTCCTTTTCCTCTTCCTCCTGATTCTTCATGTCCTACCAAACTGCGACTGGTCTTAAAGTGGGCCAATCTTATTTAAATCACAATTGTTTCCTCTTAGGTTTACCGAGGAGTGTACAAGAGTAAGGATTCCAGACTGCAAGCTGCTGGTAACCAATCAGAAAGATCTGGAACTCCAGATTTCAAAATGTGATTCCCCTACAAAGTCTCCTGGATCAGCTAATACTTCCTAACAAAGGTCACTCTTAGGATTGAAAAGAAGTACATACTAGTACTAGTCATTCTCCTTCTCTTTCTCTTTTTCTTTTGCCATCTATCCATCCATCTATTTATCTGTCTCCTTAAATATCTGTGTATACATTCTACTGAGAAATTTCTATACATTGATTTGGGTTTACTAAATTTTCTCACATGAAAGTTACAAAAAAAGAAAAACTATCCATAATCAAAATTAGTGCGAAAATCAGAGCTCCTGTATATAGTTCAACTTTCTCCACTTGCTGACTAGTGACTCACTGTCTCTCACCTTCATGACATATAGAGCCAAGGGGTGAAGGAGCTAAGGATAACACAGTCTTTAACCAAGAACAAAAAAAAAGCTTTAAAAAGATTTTTTTTTTATTTGACAGAGAGAGACAGAGAGAGAGGGAACAATCCTAAATGTTCTATCAGAATCTTCTTAGTCCTTTAACACTGTCAATTCCCATATATAATGTGGGAATCATCCATATAATATCATCCATATAATATGAAATCATCCAGAAAGCTATCAAATCCAGCCAGAAATTCCTAGAGGAGATGTGGAGGGTCTCAGAAGAGATGATTCTGAACACTCCTTCATCAAGTACCTAAGTAATTGTCTGAAGATCTCTTAGGGAATTGGTTGCTGTTCACATGAGACTCACTGAGATTCCAGGTAACCTCCATCAGCTAAGGAGTTCAGCAAGAAGGCCATAGCGTAGACTTAGAATGCACCCCACATGATGATGCTTAGGCTGTGACAGAATTGGGTCTGTGATGTCACACACTAGTCAGTAGGTCTTACAAAGTGAGACCAGGACTTGAGGGAAAAAAGCCCCAAAAGATGGGTAAGAATCTCCCAGCCAGTCATAGTTACTGGAGTAGGCCTTTTTCTGTTGTGTTGGTGGCTGAGTAAGATCACCCTCTGAGCCACTGGGAGGTAGTCTCACGTTTCCAGCAAGGTTGCTGGCTCCAGCCAGCCAAAGAGCTGTGGGCACCTGTTTGTTCTTTATTTAGTAATAGTCCACTTTGCGATCTGCTTACTAGTCTCAAACATCTCTATTTTTATCCTGTCATAAGTTGGATTCCTTGGCTGGTGTCCTGCCTTCACCTTATTCACCCACTCCACCTTACTCCAAATGTGCTTCCATCAATAAAAAATATTTCAGTAGAATGGCTGGTTGTCTTTTGGCTAAATTCTCCTCCTCTTGCTTAGACGGTGTGGTTACCCTTGAATTCCTCCCTGGTTTGACTCATTCATGTAGAGGGATTTCCAGAGCACTTTTTGCAGACACACTCCTCTTAGGAGGAGGTTAGTCTTAAAATAATTATCACTCCACCGCCCATCGTTTTTCCAAAATAGACTTTCTTCTAGGTATTTAAGGGTCTTTTGGTCTTTAAAGTATTTCATTAAAATGTAAATGCTTTTTTTTTTTTTTTGAATTTTTCTTTTTCCCTTTCAACCAACATCTTATCAATCCTTTTTTTAAAATCTTTTTTATTTTTCATTTTTAGAGTCATATTCTATCCCTTCATTGTAGTTAACCTTATTTTTGGTATATATATAAGTTGTTCTTTCTTTAAAATTTTGGGATACAGTTTCTTCTAACAGACCAAAATATACCCTAAATCTCTAGTGTATGGCTTTGTTCTAGTCTCCTGCCTGATCACATTCTCTCCCTTTTTTTTTTTTTAATTTCTCTTCTTTCTTTTTTCAACCAACTTATTATCTTATCAATTCCTTTTATAAAATCTTCTATAATTTTCATCTTTACAGTCATATTCCATCCCTTCATCATATTTACCCTTATTTTTGTACATGTATAAGTTTTTCTTTCTTTAAAGTTTTGGGAGACACTTTCTTCTAATGGACCAAAATACACCCAAAATCTACTGTGTGGCACTGACCTATTCACCAGCTTGATCATATTTGATCATATCCTTTTTTCTTTTTCTTTTTCTTTTTCTTTTTTCTTTCTTTCCCATTCTTTTCCCCTGGTTTCAGGTTTCTTCTGATTTGTTTAGTGTATATTTTTCTGGGGTTGTTCTTACCCTGTTAACATTTTGTTCTCTTATTCATCTATTCTCCTCTGGACAAAATGACGAGATGGAAACACTAACCTCAAAAAAAAGAACAAGAGGCAGTACTGACTGCCAGGGGCCTAATCGATACAGACATCAGGAATATGTCAGAACTAAAATTCAGAATGACAATTATAAAGATACTAGCTGGACTTGAAAAAAGCATGGAAGATACTAGAGAAACCCTTTCTGGAGAAATAAAAGAACTAAATTCTAACCAAGTCAAAATCAAAAAGGCTATTAATGAGGTGCAATAAAAAATGGAGGCTCTAGTGTGCCTGGGTGGCTCAGTTGGTTAAGCGACTGCCTTCGGCTCAGGTCATGATCCTGGAGTCCCAGGATTGAGTCCCACGTAGGGCTCCCTACTCAGCGGGGGGTCTGCAACTCCCTCTGACCTTCTTCCCTCTCGTGCTCTCTGTCTCTCATTCTCTCTCTCTCAAATAAATAAATAAAATCTTAAAAAAAAACAAACAAATACGGAGGCTCTAACTTCTAGGATAAATGAGGCAGAAGAGAGAATTAGTGATATAGAAGACCAAATAATGGAGAATAAAGAAGCTGAGAAAAAGAGAGATAAACAACTACTGGAACACGAGGGCAGAATTCGAGAGATAAGTGATACCATAAGAAGAAACAATATTAGAATAATTGGGATCCCAGAAGAGGAAGAAAAAGAGAGAGGGGCATAAGGTATATTGGAGCAAATTATAGCAGAGAACTTTCCTAATTTTGGGAAGGAAACAGACATCAAAATCCAGGAGGCACAGAGAACCCCTCTCAAAATCAATAAAAATAGGTCAATACCCCGACATCTAATAGTAAAACTCACAAGTCTCAGAGACAAGGAGGAAATCCTGAAAGCATCTCTGGACAAGAGGTGTGTAACCTACAATGGTAGAAACATTAGATTGGCAACAGACCTATCCACAGAGACCTGGCAGGCCAGAAAGGACTGGCATGGTATATTCAGAGCACTAAACAAGAAAAATATGCAGCCAAGAATACTATATCCAGCTAGGCTGTCATTGAAAATAGAAGGAGAGGTAAAAAGCTTCCAGGACAAACAAAAACTAAAAGAATTTGCAAGCACAAAACCAGACCTACAAGAAATAATTGAAAGGGGCCCGCTAAGCAAAGAGCGAGCCTAAAAGTAATAGATCAGAAAGGAACAGAGACAATATACAGTAACAGTCACCTTACAGGCAATACAATGGCACTAAATTCATATCTTTCAGTAGTTACCTTGAATGTAAATGGGCCATATCAAAAGACATAGGGTATCAGATTGGATAAAAAAAAAGACCCATTGATATGCTATCTGCAAGAGACTCATTTTAGATCCAAAGACACCTCCAGATAGAAAGTGAGGGGGTGGAAAACCATTACCATGCTAATGGACATCAAAACAAAGCTGGGGTGGCAACCTTATATCAGACAAATTAGATTTTAAGCCAAAGGCTATAATAAGAGATGAGGAAGGACACTATCATATTAAAGGGTCTATCCAACAAGAAGATCTAACAATTGTAAATACCTATGCCCCTAACATGGGGGCAGCCAATTATATAAGGCAATTAATAACAAAATCAAAGAAACACATTGACAACAATACAATAATAGTAGGGGACTTTAACATACCCCTCACTGAAACAGACAGATCATCTAAGCAAAAGATCAACAAGGAAATAAAGACTTTAAATGACACACTGGACCAAATGGACTTCACAGATATATTCAGAACATTCCATCCCAAAGCAACAGAATACACATTCTTCTCTAGTGCCCATGGAACATTCTCCAGAATAGATCACATCCTAGGTCACAAGTCAGGTCTCAACTGGTACTAAAGGATTGGGATCATTCCCTGCGTATTTTCAGACCAAAATGCTTTGAAACTAGAACTCAGTCACGAGAGGAAAGCTGGAAAGAACTCAAATACATGGAGGCTAAAGAGCATCCCACTAAAGAATGAATGGGTCAACCAGGAAATTAAAGAAGAATTAAAAAAATTCATGGAAGCAAATGAAAATGAAAACACAACTGTTCAAAATCTTTGGGATGCTGCAAAGGTGATCCTAAGAGGAAAGTATATAGCAATACAAGCCTTTCTCAAGAAACAAGAAAGGTATCAAATACACAACCCTAACCCTACACCTAAAGGAGCTGGAGAAAGAACAACAAATAAAGCTGAAACCCAGCAGAGAAGAGAAATAATAAAGATCAGAGCAGAAATCAATGAAATAGAAACCAAAAGAACAGTAGAACAGATCAACAAAACTAGGAGCTGGTTCTTTGAAAGAATTAATAAGATTGATAAAACCCTGGCCAGACTTATCAAAAAGAGAAGAGAAATGACCCCAATAAATAAAAATCATGAATGAAAGAGGAGAGATCACAACCAACACCAAAGAAATACAAACAATTATAAGAACATATTATGAGCAACTCTATGGCAGCTAATTAGATAATCTGGAATAAATGGATGTATTCCTAGAGATGTATAAACTACCAAAACTGAACCAGGAAGAAATAGAAAACCTGAACAGACCCATAACCACTAAGGAAATTGAAGCAGTCATCAAAAATCTCCTAACAAACAAGAGCCCAGGGCCAGATGGCTTCCCAGGGGAAGTCTACCAAACATTTCAAGAAGAATTAATACCTATTCTTCTGAAACTGTTCCAAAAAATAGAAATGGAAGGAAAACTTCCAAACTCATTTTATGAGGTCAGCATTACCTTGATCCCCAAACCAGACAAAGACCCCATCAAAAAGGAGAATTACAGACCAATATCCCTGATGAACATGGATGCAAAAATTCTCAACAAAATACTAGCCAATAAGATCCAACAGTACCTTAAAAGGATTATTCACCATGACCAAGTGGGATTTATTCCTGGGCTGGAAGGTTGGTTCAACATCTGCATTTCAGTCAATGTGATACAATACATTAATAAAAGAAAGAACGAGAACCATATGATCCTCTCAATAGATGCAGAAAGCATTTGACAAAGTACAGCATCCTTTCTTGATTAAAACTCTGAAGAGTGTAGGGATAGAGGGTACATACCTCAATATCATAAAAGCCATCTATGAAAAACCCACAGCAAATATCATTCTCAATGGGGAAAAACTGAGAGCTTTCCCCCTAAGGTCAGGAATGTGGCAGGGATGTCCACTATCACCACTGCTATTTAACATAGTACTAGAAGTCCTAGCTACAGCAATCAGATAACAAAAAGAAATAAAAGGCATCCAAATTGGCAAAGAAGAACTTAAACTCTCACTCTTTGCAGATGATATGATACTTTATGTGGAAAACCCAAAAGACTCCACCCCAAAACTGCTAGAACTCATACAGGAATTCAGTAAAGTGGCAGGATATAAAATCAATGCACAGAAATCAGTGGCATTCCTATACACAAACAACAAGACAGAAGAAAGAGAAATTAAGAAGTTGATCCCATTTACAATTGCACCTAAAACCATAAGATACCTAGAAATAAACCTAACCAAAGAGGCAAAGAATCTGTACTCAGAAAACTATGAAATACTCATGAAAGAAATTGAGGAAGACCCAAAGAAAAGGAAAAACGTTCCATGCTTATGGATTGGAAGAACAAATATTGTGAAGATGTCAATGCTACCTAGAACAATCTACACATTCAATGCAATCCCCATCAAAATACCATCCACTTTTTTCAAAGAAATGGAACAAATAATCCTAAAATATGTATGGAACCAGAAAAGACCCCGCATAGCCAGAGGAAGGTTGAAAAAGAAAAGCAAAGCTGGCGGCATCACAATTCCGGACTTCAAGATCTATTACAAAGCTGTCATCATCAAGACAGTATGGTACTGGCACAAAAACAAACACATAGATCAATGGAACAGAATAGAGAGCCCAGAAATGGACCCTCAACTCTATGGTCAACTAATCTTCGACAAAGCAGGAAAGAATGTCCAATGGAAAAAAGACAGTCTCTTCAACAAATGGTGTTGGGAAAATTGGACAGCCACATGCAGAAGAATGAAACTGGACCATTTCCTTACACCACACACAAAATAGACTCAAAATGGTTGAAAGACCTAAACGTGAGACAGGAGTCCATCAAAATCCTAAAGGAGAACACAGGCAGCAACCTCTTCGACCTCAGCCTCAGCAACTTCTTCCTAGATACATCGCCAAAGGCCAGGGAAGCAAGGGCAAAAATGAACTATTGGGACTTCATCAAGATAAAAAGCTTTTGCACAGCAAAGGAAATAGTCTACAAAACCAAAAAAGAACCGACAGAATGGGAGAAGATATTTGCAAATGACAAAGCAGATAAAAGGCCAGTATCCAAAATCTATAAAGAACTTATCAAACTCAACACCCAAAGAACAACTAATCCAATCAAGAAATGGGCAGAAGACATGAACAGACATTTTTCCAAAGAAGACATCCAAATGGCCAACAGACACATGAAAAAGTGCTCAACACCACTCGGCATCAGGGAAATCCAAGTCAAAACCTCAGTGAGATACCACCTTACACCAGTCAGGATGGCTAAAATTAACAAGTCAGGAAACAACAGATGTTGGCGGGGATGCGGAGAAAGGGGAACCCTCCTACACCGTTGGTGGGAATGCAATCTGGTGCAGCCACTTTGGAAAACAGTATGGAGGTTCCTCAAAAAGTTGAAAATAGAGCTACCTTATGACCCAGCAATTGTACTACTGAGTATTTACCCCAAAGATACAAATGTAGTGATCCAAAGGGGTACCTGCATCCCAATGTTTATAGCACCAATGTCCACAATAGCCAAACTGTGGAAAGAGCCAAGATGTCCATCGACAAATGAATGGATAAAGAAGACGTGGTATATATATACAATGTAATATTATGCAGCCATCAAAAGGAATGAGATCTTGCCATTTACAACGACGTGGATGGAACTGGAGGGTATTATGCTGAGTGAAATAAGTCAATCAGAGAAAGAGAAATATCATATGATCTCACTGATATGAGGAATTCTTAATTTCGGGAAACAAACTGAGGGTTGCAAGAGTGGTAGGGGCTGGGAGGGATGGGGTGGCTGGGTGATAGTCACTGGGGAGGGCATGTGTTATGGTGAGCGCTGTGAATTGTGTAAAACTGATGAATCACAGACCTGTACCTCTGAAACAAATTATATGTTATATGTTGAAAAAAAAAAAAAGAAGATAGTAGGAAGGGGAAAATGAAGGGGGGAGGCAATCAGAGGGGGAGACGAGCCATGAGAGACTATGGACTCTGAGAAACAAGCTGAGGGTTCTGGAGGGGAGGGAGGTGGGTGTATGGGTTAGCCTGGTGATGGGTATTAAAGAGGGCATGTACTGAATGGAGCACTGGGTGTTATACGCAAACAATGAATCATGGAACACTACATCAAAAATAAATAAATAAATAAATAAATAAATAAATAAATAAATAAATAAATAACCAATGATGTATTGTATGGTGACTAACATAACATAATAAAATAAAATTAAAAAATAAAAGAAGGAAAAAAAAACAAAAACGTAAATGCTCCTGAAAAATATGAAGTCTTACTAGGAAACATCTTAATCAGTAAACAGTTGAGGCAAGGCCCTATGGATGCTTGATGCCAAATAATGGGCTAATGACTCTCACTTCAATATTGTCAGCTCACACTTTCCTGAGCTTCAGACCTATGATGTATGCGAAAGGACGTGTTTCCTCCTAGATGTTGACCATACACACCCTTTATACTCCACATGTCCCAAACCCAGGTCATCTTTTCTCCTCCAAGTCTTCTATATTCCCTACTGCACTGAAATAGCATGCCATCTACTTACGTGCTCAAAGAGAATCCTGACAGTTTTTGCACATATATGTGTGAAGATGATAAAGGCAAACGTGCTGAATCTTTACTTGCTTCTATGCAAGAAGGCTTAAATACAAATCCATACTATATTCTTTGAAGGGGAAAGCAAATATCTAATTCTCCTCCTATATCATTTAAATATTTAACTTAGCAGTGTCCTATATACATAATATGTGACCCATGTATAATTTTAAACTTTCTACTAGACACTTAAAAAAAATACAAGGAATCACTTTGCATGGGAATACATATTTATATGACAATAAAAGTGATTAAATATGTAGAAAAAAGACAGAAAAAGGGCAGAAACAAGTGAAATTACTTTTAATAATATATTTTATTTAAGTCAATATATCCCAACTATTATCATCTTGACATATAACTTACAAAATATTAATGAGGTATTTAACTTTCTTATTTTTGTACTAAGTGTTTGATATTAGGTTTGTATCTTACATTTACAGCACATCTCAATTTGTACTAACCACTTTTCAAGTCCTCAATAGCCCCATGCACCTAATGACTACTATATTGGATTGTGTAGAGTTAACATAATCCCAGTCAAAATCTAATTTGAAAAAAAAAAAAAAGGAACATGAAATCCAAAAAATGATTCTGAAACTATTCTAAAATTTATAAACATAGAATCTCAAAATATATTCTGAAAAATAAGAAAAATAATAAAGGAATATGCTATGGCAAATACAGAAACTTAGATTCATGTGGAAGCAAAACTTCTATATTAAGTTATAATTAAGAATGCAGTCAACTTCAAATAATGGACAAAGAAAGATCGTTTGATAAATGGTGTTAAGATAACTGTTCAAGAAGGTGGGGAAATTTAATATTTTTAGGTCTTCCATCTTTTTCATTGTATATAAAAATAAATTGCGGATAGGTTAAAGCATTATATTTGTAGGGAAGAAAGATAAAATAGTAGAAAATAGAAATGATAAAATAAATTACAAAGGAAAGGACTCACAGCTACAACAAAAACAAATTTAAAATAGGTAGAAAATAATGCAAACAAAATAAAAGAAGAACAATGGAATTTGAAAATTTTCAAGTAAATATATCAAAATGTTTAGATTTGTATTATAAGGAATCCATAAAAGAATACAAGCAGACAATTCATACTTAAAAAGTTAGTAGCAAGCATATAGAATACTATTAGTCAAGTAAATGAAAATTACCACAGATAATATTTTATGTTGATTAAATCCTCTCATTCAATATTTATAGAAACATTCATTTCATGTAAGGAATTCATCAAGGTTCTGGGGATATACAATTAAACAAAACAATAACAAACCGCTGCTCTTGTGGAATTTATATATTCTATTTTTTATATTCCATTTTGGAGTAGAAAATGAACATATAAACATGTTAGATGATGAGAAGTACCAAGAATGTAGTGTATGGGGGCACGAAGGGAGGAAAAGGGGAACAGTCAGTCATGGAAGGCCTCACACTAAGAGGCATTTGAGCAGATTCCTGAGGGGCCTGAAAGTCACATTCATGTTGGAGAAAGAGAGTGCTCCATGCAGAGGGAAAAGCAAGTGCAAACGTCCTGAGAAAAGGGGTGGAAGCAAAGAGGAATGGGGAGGTCAGATACTGACTTTGGAGGGTATTGCAGGCCATTGTAACAACATCAGCCTTACTCTGAGATGGAAAATCATTTGAGGTTTTTAACACAGAGTGACTGGCTGTGACTTTGCTCTAAATTTGTGTGTTTGCATGTAGAGTAAAATGTAAGATGCAAGACTGGAGAAGAGACTACAAGTGAACAAAAGCAGAAGCAGGAAGAGACAGACCAGTTTTAATAATTCAACAGAGAAGATGAGGGTGCACCAGAATGAAGGTAGTGGGGATGGGAAGTAATCAACTCTATGGATATGTATATATATATATTTTTTTTTTTTTAATTCTATGGATATTTTAAATGTCAGGTTTTGCTGATACATTAGATGTGAATTGTGGCAGAGAGAATTCAGGATGAATGGATATTTATGCTCAAGCAAGGAGAACAGCATTGCCATTTCCAAGAGGGGAAAGACAAGTGTCAAAGGAGCAAGTTTCAAGAATGGAGGTGGGGTGAGGAGGTGGAAAATGTTAGAAAGAAATTAAGAATTTCTTGATGGAAATTCTATTCTGGTGCACAACTGATGTCCAAGTGGAGATGTTAAGTAGGCAGGAAGATACACCAGTCTGGAGCTCAGGGTAGTGATCTATGTGCCGATATAGGTGTTTTCAATATACACATATGTAAAGACATGAAACTGCAGACATTGTCCCCAAATGTCAATGTTTATTTTCCACTGCTGTTGAGTTTGTAGTGATGATGCAGGGATGATGTTATACACAGTTAGTGGCAATAATACAAATCTGCTCTTTTAAAATGGAAGTTTGCAATTCCTAACAAAAGCCATTTATGTCTGTTTATTTGCTTGTTTCTACTTTAGGCCCATTAGTTTACTCCCGTGGATTTAATATGAACAAAAAGTGCAGAGAAATAAAATGATGCAGATGTTTGGTATTTCATGAATATAATAACAAATAGAAAATCATCTAAATGTGTAATAACTATAAATTCATCAGAACCAGCAGTTAGAAATAATATTAAGTAGTCTTTCAAAATTATGATGAAGAGTATGCAGTGAAATAAAAAATATTTATATGATGAAAAAGATACAAAATTAAGTATGAGATGGAAGTAAATAATAAAAGGGAATGCAGAAATCTATGAAATAAAATAGAGAACAGAAGAAAAGGAAAAAATTAACAAAACTAAAAATTGTTTTTTGAAAATATCAAAAAGTAAGGAGGGCACTTGTGATGAGCACTGCATTTTATATGTAAGTGATGAATCACTAAATTCTACTCCTGAAACTAATACTGCACTATATGTTAACTAACTTGAATTTAAATAAAATTTTGGAAGAAAAAAAAGAAAATGTCAAAAAGATAGGTAAGCCTCTTGCAGGACTGATCAGTAGTAAAAAAGGAGAAGGCATTGTATCAAAACATGAAAAGAGTGAATAGCTAGAAATACAATAGAATAAAAACTTTTAAAGTTATGAATAATTATACACTACTACATTAGAAAATTCAAGAAAAATGGATACATTTTTAGATATTTTGGAAAAATTTGGAAATGACAAAATTGGGGCCAGAAGAGAGTATAAAAACCTAACACAAAAAATCAAATAAAAGGAAATTTCAATTGAAGACTCCTCAAAAAGAGTTTTAGGCCAACTTGTCTTTACAGATAAATTTAAATAATTTTTAAGACCTAGGTAACACCTATTTTATCAAGGTTTTTACAAAAAAAAAAGGAAATGAAGAAAAACTGTGTAGCCCATTTTATGTGTTAAGTGTGATTTCATACTTTAACCAGAGAAGAATTGTAAAATAAATACAAAAATCCTAATTATTATAGTAATTATCTAGATCTATATGTGTATTAGAAAAACCACTGCATTATAAGTTAAAGTCTATTCCAGGAATGCAAGAATGTTTTAACATTTAAAAGAATTCTATCAATATAATTTCTTACACTGAAGAACAAGAAAGAAAATCATTTGATAATCTCAATAGATGCAGAAGAAGCATTTCGTGAAACACCTACCTATGAAAAAAAATGTGGACTTTTTTTTAGAAATTTAAGTATAGGAGAGTACTTTATTAATATGCAAATAACATATTCCAAAACCGACTGCATTTAAAGGAAATACCATTAGAATAGTGCATTTAAAGTTCTACACTACAATACGAAAGCCTGCTTTCTTGGAAATTTTTTACAGAATGTTGGAGATCGTGGCCAACAAAATAAGAGAAAGGAACATACAGTGTAAACATTGAAAAGTAAGAGATAACCAGTTAGACTTCAAAATAACTGCAAAATACAAGAAAAATAGCTTCCCTTCACCCCATGGACTAGCACAGTTCTGTAAAGAGCAAGTTAGTAAACATTTTCATCTTTGCAGGCTATAAGGTCTCTATCACAACTTCTAGGCCACGATAGCATGAAAGCAGTCATAGACAGGATGTAAATGAATGGACATGGCCAAGTTCCAATAAAACTTTACTTAGGAAAACTGGTAGCGAGCCAGATTTGGCCCCTGTGTCATAGTTTGCCAAATCCTGTTCTACATCCCCTATTACCAACCGGAAAAGGAAATAGCAAATGATTTTTCTATTTTTAAAGTGATTAAATTATTTAATTCCCAAATACAGGTATTTACCTGTCATACTAGTGACAAAAACTCTAACGTATTTAGGAATTAATTTAAATAATACAGTATAGTACCTTTACAGAGAACATTTAAAAACATTCATAAAGATATTTTTAAAGATCTGAGTAAGTAGAGAAATATTCCATGTTGACAAACAGGCAACTTTCATTGTATAGATGTCAATATTCCTCAGATTCATGTCTGAATTTATTATAATCCAAATAGAAATTTTAGCAACATTTTCTTTATTTATTTATTCTAGCAGTACCTGGGTGGCTCAGTTGGTTAAGTGTCTGCCTTCTGCTCAGGTCATGATCTCAGAGTCCCCGGATCATCCAGCCTGCACAGTGCTCCCTGATCAGCAGGGAATCTGCTTCTCCCTCTTCTTCTCCCTTTGCTCCTCCCCCCCATTAATGCACTCTCTCTCTCTCAAATAAATAAATAAAATCTTAAAAAAAAATTATTCTAAAATTTATATGAAATATAAAATCCATGAATAGCCCAGTAAGGCAAAAATAAGAGCAAAGAGAGATGCTTTTTCTACCAGATAATAAAGCTACAAAAGCTTAGTAATAAAAATAAAATGATATTGGTGGAGAACAAATAAACCAACAAAACTTTAAAGAGAGCTAATATGCACACATTTATATTACATATAGTATATATGTATAATTTTACATGTATATAAACCTAATATATGATCAAAGGACCATCAAAATCAATGGGGAACACTGTTTAGTAGATTATGTTTGGAAATCTCACTCAGTACATCCAGAAAAATAAACTGGATATTTACATAATACATAAAGATGAACACTAAAGATTTAAATGAAAAATTATGAAGTTAGTATAGCAAATGCAAAGGAGAGATCATTGTGACCTTGTGGCAGAAAAAAACATGTAGTTAAAGGATATAAGATAGGTTTATCAAATTGACAAATTTATATCAAAATTAGGGATCTGTCTTTACAAGAATAGTATGGGCAAAGTTAACAGATGACAGAATGGTAGAAGATACCAGTAATATCTAAAACTGCCAAAGGATTAATATCTTAACAATAGGAAACTTGCAAATCAACAGAAAAAGGAAATGGACAAGTACCAGAATAAGAGTCACACAAAAAAAGAAAATTGAATGGATAAGAAATCCTCAGACTCATCAGTAACCAAAGAAATGCAGATTAAACAATGATACATAACTCTAAAGCCATTAAATTAGAAAATTTTAAAAACTTGGATACTACCCAATACTGATGAAAACGTGAATGAACTCAAAGCCCCATGGATTATTAATGTGAGCAAAAGATTTGAGTCACTCTGAAAAACAGTCTGACAGTACTTAGTGAAACTCATCATGCAAAAAGCCAATATACCCTGCATTCTCACTCTTGTCTATAAATCTCAAAGAAATGCTCTCAAGATCCATTATGACATTTGCGAGGATATTCATTGCAGCGTTATTTGTGCTTCCTGGAAATTGGAGTCATTTTAAGTGTCTACAACAAAATGCTACTTAGGCACATTTAAAACTCTTACAAATATTATGTTTTAGAAGGGTACACACATATCCACAAAGTAGATGTCTATCAGAGAAGAGAATGTGCTTGGGGGTCAGGAAAAAAGGGGATATAGAAAAGGGGACAAGAAGGAGCCTGGGTGGCTCAGTCGTTAAGCGTTTGCCTTCAGCTCAGGTCATGATCCCAGGGTCCTGGGATCGAGCCCCACATCAGGCTCCCTGCTCCACGGGAAGCCTGCTTCTCCCTCTCCCACTCCCCCTGCTTGTGTTCCCTCTCTCACTGTGTCTCTCTGTCAAATAGATAAACAAAATCTTTAAAAAAAAAAAAAAGAAAGAAGGAAAAGGGGACAAGAGAAAGGTCTTGATTGCATCAGAATGATGGGACCTCTTCAACTGAGGGCATGATCAACTCTACACATGAGGTTTAACAGGAGAAAATGTACTTACTTTTATATTATAACAAAGAATTATTAAAAATCATAACTAAGAATTACACAGATATAAGACATGAAAAAAGTAATGTATTTCCAATAATCTGGGTTCTGGAAAAAATCTTATCTAAAATGTAATGTATTTTATATCAGCTGCGTCTGGAATCTGCTAGGTAGATAGGTCTGGTGGGATGGGAGAAGGCCCAAAGTGTACAAACAATTTATTTTATTAATGGGGTACTGAGCTGAATGTTATTCTAGAAATCATGGATGTCCAGTCTTGCCCAGGGGCCAGAGTTTTAGAGGCTAATGTATATGTAGTCATTTATGCATGTGTGCACTATCCAATCAACAACCAAACCAAACTGCTAGACTTAAGTATTCATCACTAACCTCATCAGATATACAAATCAACATACCCAGACACTCAAATATTTTTCTTATTAATAATAAATTACAAAATCTGGATCTGGTTGAGGGACTCTGTTTATTTAGAAAGATTCCCAGATAAAGCCACTGACCTTCTTACAGAAGCATGTGCTTCTTTATATTGTTCATCAGTCTAATCAGGAATTTTAGATTCCACAACTGTGATCTCTTCTGCCAGACCAAATTTCCTTTTACTGACTTATGTTGGCTACAGCAGGTGAGAAGCATAGAGAATATAATGACATGGCCCTATAACTGGTTCAAGAAAAGAAAAGCATAGTCCTGCCTGAACCATATCACTAAGATAACCTAACCATATTAAAAGGGCAAGGATTTATGTCTGGAGATATTAATATACATCTTTTGCGTGAATGGATTCCAATTTTTAAAAATCTTTTGTCGTTTAAAAATCTCATGCAAATCATTTTCTGACTTATTTTATTTCCTGTCTCTTTTTCTTGGTATTCCTTCAGTATTTCTTTGATAACATCTTTGTTCCTCAAGACACACACCAGCAATAGCAGATGATTGCTATTACCCTTCCTTCAGTTCTGCCTGATTTGGTGAAAATGCATCACAGAGTAATTTCCTAAAGAGGGGAAGAGGTGGAGAGATTGGGATGTCTTGGAGGATCAGATCTTTTTCTTCAGAAATGAAAACCGTAGATGAAAATATACCCACAGGGGCACCTGGATGGCTCAGTCGTTAAGCATCTGCCTTCGGCTCAGGTCATGATCCCAGAGTCCTGGGATCGAGCCCCGCATCAGGCTCCTTGCTCCTTGCTCCGCGGGGAGCCTGCTTCTCTGTCTCCCGCCCCCCCGCCCCCACCACCGCTTGTGTTCATTCTCTTGCTGTGTCTCTCTCTGTCAAATAAATAAATAAATAAAATCTTTAAAAAAAAAAAAAGAAAATGAGACATTCACTCTTCAGAATCATTTATTACCCTGAAAGATAGCAAGGAGCAAGGGTTGAGTAAAAACACAA
This sequence comes from Mirounga leonina, assembly GCF_011800145.1. Taxonomy (NCBI): domain Eukaryota; kingdom Metazoa; phylum Chordata; class Mammalia; order Carnivora; family Phocidae; genus Mirounga; species Mirounga leonina. Next base: position 34,128,540 of record NW_023270415.1, on the reverse strand, counting down.
GCATCTTTGTGGAACATACTTCATTTAACTAATAAAGTTTGTGATTTCCAAAATAAAAACAATAACAAAAATTGGTAATCCTGTGAGGTTTAATAAAAACCTAGGACAACCATATGATTCTTTATTATTTCAGAATATGTGGAAATATCACAAAAGGTATAGAAAAGGTGTACATCTAAAACTCTTTACTAGGTGGAAATGTCTTCATAAAAGCAAGCTTAAGCACTAATGAAACCTCTAGTATATTAGGATGACCTTTTAGAGTGTGCCAACATTGACAGAAGAACTCTTAAAATCTAGAAAGGACAAGCAAATAAGAAACTCTAAGAGATCATACCACATATTTAAGTCAACCAAACCAAGTTCGTTTATACCTTGACTAAATCCCTATCAAACAGAAATGACAATACCTTTTTAAAAATGTCTTGAGAGTCCATTCTTTCTTTGATCTTCTGAAACTGTTTTATGACATTCTTAAGAAATCACCACAGACCAGAAATTAGCTACTAGTTCTTTCACAAACATACATTAAACCTATTTAACATGAAAATTCTCTGCATTACTTAAATATGTTAAAGCCACTTGCAGTATTTGCCCAGAAGCCATGACATTATAGATATGTATATTTACATATCTGTATATGCATGTATACATATATATGTATGTACGAATATATGTGTATATGTGTGTTTATGTATGTGTATATTTACTTGTATCTATACATATGTATAATGTTTGAAATATCTTTAACTACAAAAACAGGAAAAAAAAAGTTAAATTCATGCTCCTTTAGGGCAAAATTAAATCCAGATTCCCAAGACTTAGCATATTAACACTCTCCAGCTAGAAAGATCACATGTCAGAAAAATTAAGCATCCACAGGACTTGTAGCTGAATCAAGGCAAAGGGAAATAAGAATTATTATTGATGGATGTATTGGATGTCTTTCCTTATCAGCAAATCTTTTTCAGGCAACTAACCCTTAGCTCATCATTTAGATTTGCCACCTAAGAGATTTCTTTTTCCCTCTCTCCAAGAGTCTTATTGCATTTGTTCTAGTAACTTAACTAGTGTCATTATTACATGATTCATCATGTAACCAAGGGTCAAACATGTTTTAAAATCTACTGGAGGTTTCAACTCTGTAGGCGGCATAATAAAAGAGATCCAAGTAGAAGAATGTGCTATAAATATTTAAATTTGTGAAGAAAATGATCGAAGATTTTGGCTTTCTCTGAGTCCTTCGGAAAGGATGTGGTTTTTAAACAAGAGAGCCATTTCACAACGAAAGCAATTTTAATTCAGAGTGTGCCACTCAATGCTCCACACTATACTCTTGTTGGTATATAATTCCTAATGAAACTTCTAAGTGAAGGACATCCCTATCTTTGCCTCTGGAAAATGCTCTGCATACTATTTCTGCTTTGGCAGCCTCTCTGTGACAGTTTAATGGCACTTACTACTATGAAGTAAAGGCACAGAAGAGGACTATAATACCAGTATTTGGGGAGCAAAGAATATTTTTAAAGAAGCTGTGGTGGAAAAAAATTGGCTGGATCTAAGGAAAAATAGTTTGTTTATTTGAAAAAATACAGATAACACTACAAGATACATCTTCTGCCTCAGTGTTAAGAATGAAAGATATTTCTTAGCAGTTTCTGGATGTCAGCCAGCCTTTTAGTTCTTCTGTATTGTAGTGAGCCATTTCCTTATTCACTGTATATGCACTCCCGTTGTCATTACCAGAGCTTTCTTTTTTAATTTCTACATCTGCTCCCATCTTCATCTGGATAGCCTCCACTCACTCTCAGGTCTCACCTTAGCTGTCACCTCCTATAGGAAATCTTTCTGGTTCCACCCTACAGTTCCATTCAACTGTATTTCTCTGCTACAAAGTGTCATAGGTAGTTCAAACTCAATATGAACAGATCCAAGCCCACCACAGTGCACCAAACCCCACTCATCATCCTCCTGTGTTCTCAGCTCAGCGAAGGGCTCCACATCCCTGCAGTGACCCCAGACAGAAACACAGGTGCCATCTTTGGTTCTACTGTTCCTGTTCCCAGACCTATTTGGTGACCATGTTTCTTGGCCAAATTTGACCACTTCTCGCCATCCCTACTCCAGCGTTTCTGATTCAGGTGACAATGTCACCATCATTTCTCACTTGTTTAGTGACAGTCTTCTCTCAGGTTTCCCATTCTTGACTCCCTCATATCCATCCTCTATGCTATCACCAGTCATCCTAGCATGTGAATTTAATCAGTTATTCTTTGGCTTTAAACTCTTCACTAGTCTCCTTTTCTTCAAGATATTATCCAGGCTTCTTATCATGATTTGCAAGGTACTTCATGATCTCTTACCTTTTACAGCTTACCTCTTTGAATTCCATTCTGAGGTAGGTATGCAGGGAGCCTGATGTGGGACTCGATCCCAGGACCCTGGGATCATGACCTGAGCCGAAGGCAGACGCTTAATGACTGAGCCACCCAGGCGTCCTACAGCTTACCTCTTTGAATTCCATTCTGAGGTAGGTATTATCCACTGAGGTCGATATTATTACCTTTAATCTAGAGATGATCAAATTAAGTCCCTGTGATGTTGAAAACTCTGATTTGGGTCATAGAGCCAGGAATTGGTAGTGTTAGAGCTGTATTCACTTTAGAAGTTTGAATGAAGTATTCAGAAGTGTAATTCAGATTTGGAAGTTTGAATTTATTCTTCCTCAAAAGGGCATGCATTCTAAGCTTCCATTTAACATACTTCTGATTTCAAATGCAGAACAACATGGTTCAATTTCATTAGAATGTTACTGTATATAAATTATTATACCACCCTTACCCATTATCTTCATTGGGTTCTCCTGAACACAGAGTCTGATGAAGGCCTTGTGGGTAAGCAATGTATTTGGGAGGTGAGCCCAGAGAGCAGGAGTGGGGAGGAGTGTGAGACACAGAAGGAGGACTAGCCCATAAAAATATGTGTTAATGTCAGTGCTATGACAACAGGGTTCACTTCTCCCAAGAAAAGTGTACTTTCTGGATACCTCCTAGAATTACTATCTGACTGATGGAAGACAGAGGGAATTTTCCATCAGCTTCTGGCCCCACTGGCTGACACTGCCCTCAGGGATATTAACTGCCCCAAGGTTTTGAGTTGTATGTATGTACCAACCAAGCAAGATCCTGCCAGTAGTTGGGGCCTGTGGAGTGCACAGGGAGCACACACATAAAGCCTTTGGGTCAGGAGCTTCTCCCTCCCTCTATGAGTAGAAGCTTCTGTAGACCTGTCTCTAACAGCCACAGCTGAAATCAGAGATGGTGTTAGCCAGGATGAATCTGAGCACCAGAGGCTAGGTCACCTATTGTCAGGAAATGAAATAATTAAGAAACAAAATGCTATTCTATTCACTAATATTTTTAGACTCACAACAAATTTCAAGTAATAGGTTACAGATTAGCACAAATACAATTTTCACTGATTTTTCTCGGCAGAAAACAAAGATAATTGAATTATGTGTAGGTGGTCCTATTAAGTGACTCATTTGCAACTAAGCACTTAGTACTTAGTTGCAAAGCTAGGGCTAATCAATAATTCTCCTTGGAAAAGGGACAGAATTCTCTATTTCTATATAGTCCATTTATAGAAATGTTAAATATTAAAAACTCTGGGCCCAAAATTAATCACAGAAGAAATGGTTTTGGCCATATTTTAGCACCTTGGAAATCATATGACTGATTTTTCACTATTCTTTATTCTGTATCCATTCCCAAGCTTCTTTGCTTATTTATGCATTAGGGCATAAGAATTATGTCAGGGCAAACTGTAACTTTCAAAAACGAAATCCTGCGTATATTTTTGGAACATGAATTCTTTATATCTCATTTTAAAATGTATGTTTACATATCCATAAACTAAAGATAGAGATAAGATAGAATTAAAATATTAACAAGGTTTATTGCCTTGGAATGAAGTTAAAGGAGTTTTTATTTTCCTCCTTGTGATATTTGGAATTTTCCAAATTTTCTATAATATTTACATGTTATTTTTGTGAAAAGAAACAAACCCTTAGTTTGACAAAAGTCAAATTAAGAAGAAAATACTTCAATAATGGTTTTTAAGTCAAATGTGATCCAAGATGGTTTTCATGAAAAATTACCACAGTGTAACACAGATAGGTAGAAAATTTTTCATCACAATGAAAAAGAATCAACCATTTGATTTTTATACTAAATTCATTTCTTTCTCATTTGCCAGGGATATTAATACCTTTGGCTGAAAATCCAAGAGGTGCTGAATCACATGTATAAAGAAGGGGGGGCGGGAAAGCTATATTTTCCTTCTGTGAGAACTTGGAGCAGACCTGTCCAGGCAGGAATATGGCAAGAATTACAAAACCCAACTGGCCTTCATTTTGACTATATACGGAGAAATATACTACTTGTCATTTCATGTCTGGATTGGTGATGACCTTACAGTTTCTGGAGAGATTTACACCATACTATCCTGTTAGGAATGTTCTTCTGATTATTCTGCCACATTTTTCCTGTACAGATGGAAAATTTCAGAAAGGTACCTGAAACATCTTACATAAGGGAGTTGGTGAACTCAAACATTAACTGCTATAATCTCACCAACCAGCTAGAAGAGATGAAGCTGATAATTCCATTAGGATCACTGCTTACCATGGCTAAATCCTAGGTGGGTCTTCATGTTGTTAACCCTGGGGCAATTCTCATGTCTTTTCTCCTTTTCCAGAAACTCCTAGCGTTGGTCAGTTGGCACTGCACGTATACTGCTGTAGGTCTTTTCTGTAGTGCTCTTCCCCAGGACTGCCTGCAGAATGGAGCTCAGTCGGCCTGGTGCCCCTCTGTAGTGCTCTTCCCCAAGACTGCCTGCAGAATGGAGCTCAGTCGGCCTGGTTCCCCTCTGCTATGTTTCATTCAGTGTCAACAACATAGGCTCTTTTGGTTTGTCTGGGTTTTGGTTTTGTTTTTGTTTATTTTGTTTGCTTGCTTTTGCTTTTAATCTTCCAAAAACTGGGGACAAATGAAATAACAAATAAGAAACAAAGTTGAGTTTTTTGATAATCTTGGTCCTTACCCTGTGAGGCTGATTATATTACTGAGATGGGTTCTAGTTTCGTCCTCTGCTTTCTTTTCTCAAGTTAGGGCTCACCAAATATCCTTTCATTTTCTGACTTCCTGATTAGAAAAGGGAATGCAGTCTTCCCTATTTGAAGTCTTTACTTCTATGTATGTTGGCAAGCAAAAAAATCAGGGCAAAACATGTATGCTCTTTGTCTTTGGTGAGTAATGTACCCTTCTATGAACTTCTACATTGGACAACAGAGAGACCTTACTTAAATTACCAATCCTCCACCATATTTGCTCCTAAATACACTATATTTTTCCTTTGTAGTAGGGTTTTGCAACCGTGGCATTATTGACACGTTGGACTGGATGATTCTTCATTGAGGGAGACAGTGCAGTCCTATATCCTGAGCAGCATCTCTAACCTCTATTCACGAGACATCAATAGCACCACCCTAGTCCCCAACTCTGATGATTTGTGACAACAAAAATGTCTCCAGACATTTCCAAGTCTTCTGGGGGAACATCACCCTTGATTGAGATTGCAAATCACTGATTTGGAAAAACTCAATACATTTGTAATTATATGCTTATTTGTGTGATTATAAGTAATCATTGCCTTTTCCACTTGACTAAAAATTCCACAGGGGTAGAGACCAACCCTATTCTAAAATATGCCCAATTTCCCTTCCTGGCACATAGTAGCCACTCATTAACTATACATCGATTTAATTAATAAATAATGATGTGGCTAGGTTTTTAATTTTTTTTAATTTAAATTCAATTTAATTAACATATACTGGATTATTAGTTTCAGAGGTAGAATTTAGTGATTCATCAGTTGCATACAACACCCAGTGCTCATTACATCAAGTGCCTTCCTTAATGTCCATCACCAAATTACCCCATTCCCCATCCACCTCCCCTCCAGCAACCCTCAGTTTGTTTCCTTTAGTTAAGAGTCTCTTACGATTTGCCTCCCATTCTGTTTTCATCTTATTTTATTTTTCCTTCCCTTCTCCTATATTCATCTGTTTTGTTTCTTAAATTCCACATATGAGTGAAATCATATGGTATTTGCCTTTCTCTGATTTATTTTGCTTAGCATAATACCCTCTAGTTCTATCCACATCGTTGCAAATGGCAAGATTTCATTCTTTTTGATGGTTGAGTAATATTCCATTACATATATAATATATATTCCATTATATATATATTCCATTATTTTATATATATATATACACATATATAAATACACATATATATATATATATAAAAAATGATGTGGCTAGTTTTATGAGTTGTTGCAATAATTCTAAGAGACCCAGGGTTAACAAATACCTATATCACATTTCATGAGAAAAAAGATTATTCTGGCTATACAACAAAATGATATTTACAAACTCTAACAGTATCTAAAAGACATGACATTTTGGGGGACATGAACTTTTTTCTTTTAACTTAAAAACTTACATACATAAGATTTTTATATTATTTCAAAAATTTATATGAACTTTAACCTATGTTATATTTCTCCGTAAACTATATCTAAATGTTTGTGGGTGTTAGAGTACATTTGTTAATATTGGTGTCAGATAGATGGCTCAGTTTTCTTAAAGCATTTTATTGTTACATTTAATATCATTTAAAAAATTTTTAATTACAAAACTAATACTCTAAAAAATAAAAAAACTCAAACCATACAAAGTCAAGCTCTTTTTCTACAAACCAGTGGTCTCGCCATAGTTAAAAATGATTGCTTCTGAGTTTATATATGCATTCATGAATACGCACATAGAAATATATATTTACATATTTGTTTCCTTACTTTGTTTAAAAAGTGTTTTTGCTTAAATGGTATGATACCATACTTAATTTTCTGCAATTTGTTTCCTTCACCTAATAATATTTCCCAGATCCACATAGACTTACTTGATTCTTTTTACCTGACACATACTAGTTTGTAGTATGGACTCACTGTACTTTGGGTTTTGGGGGGGGGGGGTTGTTTGTTTTTTACAATAATAAGATCAAGCACTCAGATATTAGTAAAGTTTCTTCCCCCTACACATGTATTCCCTGGCGCTTCCTTCCATTTATTTAGCAGCATCCCCTGCCTAGAGGAGTGCTAATACATCCAAATGAACCAAACAATCCATTTCTTAAATTTTAAGTTTCTAAGTAAGCTTTGGAAAATCATGGCAAAAAAAAAAGTTTTAAAGGTCTTTTTTTTTCTTTTTCTTTTTTTCTTTTGGCAAAGGAAACGTTTTATTTTTGCTTCTGTGTTTAGTTTTGATACTTAAAAGTAAAACTGGAACAGAGCTGAGGAAAAGGAAAAAAAAAAAAAAAGCCATAAACGAGAGCCTAGAAAGAGTCAGAATGCCCATTTCCCCTCCATCCCCACTTCCACCAGCACAGATAACGTTGCTAGCACTGGGAATGGAAGGGATTTGAAGGTCAGGTGTCCACTTTGGTCTTCAGGAATAGAACGCTTTGACTGGGTACTGTTGTTGGAGGGAAAGAGGTTCCAATGGTCTGTTATCTCATAACAAATTATCATGAAACTTCAACCAATCATTGTTATCCCTCACAGTTTCTGCAAATCTGGAACTCAAGAAGGGTTTGGGTGGGTGCTCCTGGTCAGGATCCTCCCATGTAGTTGCCATCACACAGTGGCTTGAGTGGAATGGTAGGTGGTAGCAGCTAGGGCTGGCCGGGCATCTGTTTCTCTTTGAGCAGTCTCGGGCCTCCCTTTATAGTCTCTGCTCCACACGTGCTAGTTTGGGCTTCCATGGCAGCTCAGAACTCCCAAGGCAAGTGTCCCGAGAGAATGAGGCAGAAGTGCATGCCATTTTTATGACCTAGCTCAGAAGTCATATAGCATCATTTCCACCACACTCTACACGTTGAGGTGGTTACAAAGTCCTGCCCAGGCTCAAGGGGAGACGACATAGACCCACCTGACCAATTAATGAGAGGAATGTCCAAGGCCCATTGTAAGAAGAGCCTGTGAGTTGGGAGATAGGGCCAGTGGTTATCTTTTGAAAATGCAATCTGCCATAGGGGAGAACAACAGAGCTGCAGGCCCTCGGATAAGTTTTGTGGCATCTGAGAGTAGAGAGAACTTGCTCCCCACTTCCCATCTGGGACCTGAGAAGCAGTAAGCCTCTCTCAGTTCCCTTCCTTATCACGGCAAACGCAGTAGCAGTTGGGTTAAAGATAGCAAGTGTAGTTCCAGGAAGAGAGGGAGCTCTGAGGTAGCCCTTTCAGGCCTCTTGCTGCCTGTCGTGGGGAGTTGAAAGAGCTGAATTTTCATACGCTCCTCAAAAGATGGGAAAATATGCAAGAAGGAGAGAGCGTGAGTGCAAGAGAAACTTCACGTTATAAAGGGGCATCTTGGTTGTGAAGAGGGAATGGCTTTCTCTAAAGGAAGGCAGTGCCACCCTTAAGCTAGAAGCAGAGAAGGTCAGAGCCATCTTTGGGAAGCTTAGCGTGCTGAGGGCGGGGGTGGGAAAGGGGTCAAGTTTGAGAAGCAGGTGTAGCAGAGGTGTATGCCTTGAGAATGGTATCATACCCTTCAGCACATGCTAGTGTGACACACACCGAGCCATGGCTACCCCACCCCCAATCTGAAGCTCTCTTAGTACCTGGGAATTTACATGACATTCCAGGGGGAAGGAAAGAGGAAGAAAAAGTCCGGAATTGACCAAGTTTGTCTGGAAGTGACCAGATTAGGTTTTCTGCCGTCAGACTAAATGGGAGTTCAATGTATAACATTTATCTTGAGTGTTAGAAAAATAAAGAAAGTTACCAATTTTGTTTTCCTATCTGGGCTCTTGGTTTGCAAAAATCATACCCTCTATATAACTATTCCCTTATCAATAGACACTTAAATCGCTTCCAATTTTTCACTGTAGAAATTATGCTGCAATGACAACTTATACATGCTTACTTTACACATGTCTATTTCTCTAAAAAAGATACCTAGAAGTAAAAATTCAATAATTTCTTTGTGCTTTTCAACAAGGAACTGTCGCACTCAACCATTTGCCTAAAACTTCATCATGTTACTAGAATGTGAGTCACTTGAAGGCAAGGGTTTTGTTTGTTGTGTGTGTTTCTTTTGCACAACAAATATTTGTGAAACAAATAATTTGCATTTAGGTATCAAATAACTCTATGCTCTCTTGTAATGTTTATCTTTGAGATAATTTCATGAGCCACTTTTTCTCAAGACTGTTTCCTATTTCTTGAATAAAACTAATGCCGCAGCAGTCTCATGAGCCAGATGAGGAAGTTTGAGTAAGAATTGGAGTAGGAAGCTGGTCAGGAATCCCTGCTCAAGACTATCCGGTCCATCACCAATGAAACAGCAAAAATTTTTTTTTTCACAGCAGAATTGCTGCCGGTTTGGCCTTCTAATAAATGCCCTCAGTGGGTAACCCATGGGTCCATCAATACATTTGGCAGTAGTCATCACTGATCATTTAAACAGGGATTGGCAGGAACAAATATGATCCATTTTAATTGAGATTTAGAGAAATAAGGAGGCCAGAAGAGAAGAAGGGACACCAAGGATATAATCTCCACTTTCACTTTGCTTGAGATAAGAGGTGACACTGTTCATCCTTACAGAACTTCAGTTATTTGACAGATTTCATCTGCCAATATTATTCATTCTCTATTTGCAAGTTTTAGGTTCCCTATCTGTCAGTCCAAGTAAAATAAATTCACCCAATAAATGCTATACCTAATTCTACTTGATGTATAAACTTACTTCATTATTAGATGTCAGTAAGAGTTAAATAATACCATGATGTTGTCATTGAACTGGTCAGGTTTCACTTCGTTTTCGATCCAGGCCAGTCCAGGGGAATGGAGACGTGTTGCTCTCTCAGCCATGAAATAGCACCATAGTAGAATTTGAGCTTTAAAAATCTTGAACAAATGACTGTAACAAAACAAGGAAAATGCAGACCAGGATTTATCTCTAAGGAATATTAAAAATCTACATAACTTTTTCAATGAGTTGAGATTCAAACTTTGAACTAAATATAATTATGGAATAGATAAACCTTGGAGGAAAAAGAGATGGGAGGGGAAAATAGATCATTAAAGTATCCTCAAGGCTGTTCTTGAGACTCTTGTGATTACAAAATGTATTGTGTCGTATTTCTCTAAATCACTAAGTATAGCAAAGGTTTGTACACATAGCTCAGAGAAAAAAAGCAAGAAGTGTATATGAAAGCTTAAATTGTTTTTCATTCTTATTTATTTCACTTTGTCAACTGACTAATCAACAGAAGATGAGTATATTATAGTTCCCTACCAGACTAGTAATTTAATTTTTTTCTGGGTTTGTATTATGTGTGTGTTTCCAGTGAGGGAGGCTCTTAGCATTGCAAAAGGGTATTAACAATGCAAGACCTTATCAGATTGAACAGACCTAGATGATCCCTTCTCTTCATAGGGCTCATTCTTAGACAATCTTCAGCTCTCAGTTTAGATGCCTTCAATAGCTTTGGTATTTTGTGTATCAAGCACTCACTATGTGATTTGTAACTGACATGTGCTATCGTATTCAATTCTCATGACAACCTTATGACTTGCACACCAATATGAACCCCATTTTGGAGTGGGGCAAATTGAGGCATGATGTGCTAAAGTCACATGCCTTTAGCTGTTATACTGTATATATGGAATTAAAATACAGGTAGTCTGGCTCCAAGGCCAATGGTGAGCCAGGGTGTGATTAATCGTAGTCCAGGTTATAGGCCTTGCTGCATGCCCTTGTAATTCCTAGGGCTTCCCTCATCGTTGCACTTTTAACTCTGCACTGTGGCTGCCTGTTTCAATGCCTGTCTCTCATGCCAGATTACAAGCAACTTGAAGGTATGAATATGTTTTAGTCATAGTTATATTCCCAGTGCCTAGCACATTGCCTGCCATATAACACATGAGGAATAAACATTTTGGAGTGAATAATTTTCCTTCTAATGATAGTAATAGTGAAGAGCCTTGAAAATCAGACTATCTGGGCTCAAATCTTGGCACTGGTATTTGCTGTGTGATTATGGGCAAATCATTAGTCTCTTGTACCTGTTCACTCAGGGATAATAATAGTACCTGCTTCACAGAGTCAAGTGTCAGAAGCAGAGCTTCAGCAGTGCCTGGTACATAGGAAACAATTTAATGAGAAAGCCTAACTCACAGATGTGTTTCCTGAATGAAGAAGGCAGGACACCAGCATAAAAGAAATTCTAAAATTCCATTACTAAGGTTCTATTAAGATTCAAAAGGAGATCACGTGTTAATAAGTGAAAGAAAAGAATGACATCTTACATAACTGATGAATATTCTTCACAGTTTAGTTCCAGCAAAATTTTACATCCTTGACAAATATCTTTTGCTACTCCTTGGGCTTTAGAATCATGATTAGTGATGCCAGAAAAAACCACTTATAAATCTCCAAGTATTATGACAGTGCCTCCTCAGGGTATGACTTCTGACAGTGCCTCCCCAAAGGGATCACAAGAATCACCAGGGAGGCTTTTAAAAATACATATATCCTGGCCTTACTCCCAGAGAGTCTGATTCTTCAGAACCGACGTGGGGCCAAGGAGTTCACATCTGGGGATTTGTTGTGTTGGTTTTTCTTCTTTTTAATCTGGGAGTCACTGATTTAAAAGAGTTCTACACCACTCAGTTACGTTATTCTCCTTTCCCTCCCCTATTTTTTGAGGAACGCCAGGGCAAATGAGGCCAAGCTGGGAGGTCATCTGGCCACTAACCCTGTCCTGGGTTGTATTTGTAATCTTGCCCTCCCCCCTCCGCCCCCGCAAGGATTCCCAACCAACCACCCTGAGCCCCTTCCGCTGAGGATTAGTAAATAGTGAAAAAATTTTAAATACCATATCAAAAACGTATTAAGAACCTAACATTTAATTTTGTTCTTGATTAAAACTGTGGTTGAGATTATTGACTCAAAAAAAAAAAAAAAAAGAAAGACATGTTTTGGTAAACACTGTAGCTTTTTTCTTTTTCTTTTTTTTAAAGATTTTATTTATTTTTCAACAGAGAGAGAGACAGTGAGAGAGGGAACACAAGCAGGGGTAGTGGGAGAGGGAGAAGCAGGCTTCCCGCGGAGCAGGGAGCCCGATGTGGGACTCGATTCCGGGACCTTGGGATCATGACCTGAGCCGAAGGCAGACGCTTAACGACTGAGCCACCCAGGCGCCCGACACTGTAGCTTTTTAAGCAACTGAAAAGGTTAAATTATTAATTTCCACTAAATAACAAAAGATATGAATGTCATTGAGTTGGTCTCAGGCATCAGCTTATTTTTTTTTTCTTACGTTAGTTCATTTGTGCATGATAACCCTGTGACATAGGCATTATTGTCCCATTTTGTTGATTAGGAAACCAACATTCAAGGCAATTGAATAACTTGCTCAAGGGCCAATAGAAGGGAGCGCTTACGTCTGGGTCCAGATTTCTGATTCCATGTCCAAAGCTGTTTTCCTTTCGCCAGATGAATAGGGAGACATTTCTCTCCTCTTCAGTGAAAAATACATTGCACTCGTTTTTTTTTCTAATGTATTATCAATTTTTCATAACATTTTTGGTAACCTTACTTCTTTATTTTTTTACTTTTTTTAAAATTTTATTTTATTATGTTATGTTAATCACCATATATTACATCATTAGTTTTAGATGTAGTGTTCCATGATTCATTGTCTGCATATAACACCCAGTGCTCCATGCAGAACGTGCCCTCTTTAATACCCATCACCAGGCTAACCCATCCTCCCACCCCCCTCCCCTCTAGAACCCTCAGTTTGTTTCTCAGGGTCCATCGTCTCTTATGGTTGGTCTCCCCCTCCGATTTGCCCTCCTTCATTCTTCCCCTCCTGCTATCTTCTTCTTTTTTTTTTTTTAATATATAATGTATTATTTGTTTCAGAAGTAAAGGTCTGTGATTCAACAGTCTTACACAATTCACAGCACTCATCATGGCACATACCCTCCCCAATGTCTATCACCCAGCCACCCCATCCCTCCCACCCCCACCTACTGTTTAGTAGACAGTCTTTTTTGTTAGAATCCCTCCACAGTCCCCACAGTGAGTAGGCAGGGAAAACTGGCAGCACAGTCCGGAGTCTGCTTTAGTCAAACATCAATCCACTTGTAAAAGTCCTTGGAAAAGAAAAAAATGTCTTTAACACTTTGCCAAGCAGTAGAGAGGAGGCTGGCTTGAAGGTTATATGAGCTTTCTTCCCACAGTTCAAAACATTCTACTTCACAGCTTCAAACACCATTACGGGTTTTTTTTTTTTCTTGTTTGATCACTTTTAATACTCATGCAGATGAATTTTTCTACAGAAGAAACATCAAACTGCTGAGTACCTCCCCAGATAGCCCTCGGGTGCATGAGGCCTGGCATTTTGGGTTAAGTGGTCTTCTCACCTGATTCAGGAACATTTCTGTTCTCTGACCAGGCAGCTTCTCTCATGGCAGCCCCTGCCCCTCCACCCCTGCTTCAGCCCCTCCACCACTCCCCATGCAAGAAGTCTCTTGGCTGAACAGACTGAAAAATGCCCTCAAAATATATGCCTAAGCACTTCTGACCCACGTTATAAAATCTAGATGGGACGAGGTGGCTTAGTGACAAAAGTCCTTTTCCAGCTTCATCCCATTTTCCACTTTCATTGACTTAGTCACTCATTCATTTATGTAACACATGCTTTTTTAAATTTTAAATTCCAGTGTAGTTAATATGCAGGGTTGTACTAATTTCAGGTGTACAATATAGTACTTCAACAGTTCCCTGCATCCCCCCGTGCTCCTCACGACAAGCGCCCCCCTTAATCCCCATTGCCTCTTTTACCCGTTCCCCTCAAACACATGTTTTTAAGAGGCACCTGTGTGCCCAGCACACACACTAGGATGATTACACCTACTGTCTGCCCTCAAGAAGCTGACCAAGAGATTTATAAAGGCAGCCTGATCAATCCAGTAGTAATGCCTGCACAGTAATGTGGGGGCACAGTGGAGGTTCCTCTACCCCAGCTTGGGGCTGGAGGCAGAGGGGTTGCTGGACAAAGGGAAGCTTCCTGGGAGGTCACTCTTTAGTTGATTCTGGTAGGATGTGTGAGAGGAACCAGAGTGAGGTGAGAGAGGGTAGTAGAATAAGACTTGAGGAGGGGTATTCTAGACAGTGAGACAACAGGAGCGAAGACTTTGAGGAAGAAAACTCACGTGTGCGTGTGCATATGTGTGTGGCAGTATGTGTGAGTGTGAACAAAGAACAACACTACTCAAAATCCTTGGCAATCTTAACCAAAGGCCTTTCCTCTGGGCTTTTGATTCTTAGGTTGTGAAATGAGAGAAGGTGGGACTTGGAGTGATGGAGTGTGAAGGCTCGGAGATTAACTGTCTGGATCCGAACTGTTTGTGAGCTCTGTAAACTGAGACCAATTATGTCACTCTCTGGGCCTCCGTTTCTTTGCATGTAATATGAAGAAGATAATGAGTTCTACCTCAAAGCTGTTTTGTTCATTAAATACACATAAAGAACTTACAACCTTACCTCGCACACACAAAAAAATCACTCAGTGAGTTTTTATTAGAACTATAGTTACTATTATCATAAAGACTCATTTTGGAACCTAATAATCTAGAACTCTCTAGTGTTTTAGGATATTTACTGCTTGATTCACACTGTAATAGGTTTAACACAGGTTTAAACGAAGAAACCGACTTTTAGGGTTAGAGAGTCCAATATTTACCAAGTATAGCTATGCAAATATTTTGTGTCTCGGTTTTCTCATATTTAAAATTTTAAATGTAATTCATAATCCTATAACTCACAATACCTATGTGTAATTCATATAGTTATTCTCAGGATTAAATAAAAAGAAGCATTTAAGGACCCCAGAACATACGGTACATGTATCTGATACATATGCTGAAATAAGTATTAATTCCATTACCCGTTTATGCAAATATAAATGTTTAGTATTTGCTTTAAAGGAGAGGAAATATAAAGGTTAGAGCACATGGAACTTTTTTAGGAATCCTACAGATGGGAGGACAAGAAGAAATTAATAGGCATTTTATTAAAAGCAAGCAAAGTGGAAGTATTTTTACAATCTCTTATGAGATTTGAGATTATTGTCTAGATATTTAATAACAATTTTAAGACTGAGTGTTTTATGGATATTAATGACATCAAAATTATGCATGCTGATTGATGGGAATAACGATATAAAGATTATCAGCCATGATGCCTCAGGATGTACACCTGGAGGGTGGGGAAGACATCCTCCCTCAGTACAATGCAGGAGTGTGAAAGGGAGCACAGGAAACTAAAAAGAGGGATGACCAAAGAGATATTCTTAGAAATATAATACTAACCCATGATGCAATAAACATACTAAGGAAACGTCATTTTGTGAATGGGATAGAATTACCTATTGCACTGAACCAATGCATGTACTTATGTATGTGATTAAGCTAAAAGTAGAAGCTTTTCATCTGGGTTTGAATAGAAAGAGAAACAATCATGACAAGGCTTTCCCGGTGCTGTCACTGAGGGTCTGGGGCTGACAACATGATGGAAGGATGGTGACTGACAGCATTAATTGCCAACCTGTTTCATTCCTGTGCCTCAGCCTTCTCTTACCCCTGCCATTCCCTCTATTCCATTTCCGTGCCTCCGCCTTCTTTCAAGATGAGTACAACCAAGCAGACTAGGACAATACTATCCTGTTCTCTTACACATGGAGTAGCCTCCAAGCTGCCAGCCGCAATCATGGGGTGACCTTTCTAGTTAATAAAACCCAGGCAATTAATCAATAAATATTTTCTGTCTTCCCAAGAAGTTTAAGGACTAGAACTCAGGGAGATAGCAAAGAAATACCATTCCATTGACTGCATGATGCTTTCAGTGATAAAAAAAAACATTATAATTTTATGTCAACTGAGAAAGGAGAAACACTTCCAAATAACCACTGAAACGATGCCATACTAATGGCACAAACGCATGGGTTGGTCATACCAATTCTCAGTGCATTGAATTTTCTTTCATATTTTGGGAGGACATTGGCAATATTTCCTTTGATTGCCTTGCTTGGCATATAATAAGCAGTTCTTTGGCCCACATTTTAGTACAAAATATATAACAAAGCTTCAACCATTTGTCACCCTCTTCCTTTCCTAGGCCATTTAAAAGGCTTAATTGTTGCTCTGCAAGAAAATATGAAATTGTAGTCATCACTCAAATCATTTATATCTCTTTCGCTACCATTAAATTTATACCCTTCCTCCTTATTTCTGTGCATTTCTACCTATAAATAATTTGTGTTTTATTGTTCAACTATAATGTAATCTTTCTATAGGCATTTTAAGTGACAATTAAATTAAACATGTGTATTATTAATCATGGCCATAAGTCAGCTGATGTGTAATATCATCAGGAGCCACAACCAAGTGCATCCATATGAACCCAAGTTCACCAATGACAACTTTGTCTCAACAGTGATGGTAATAAACTGTCGATTGTAAGACACATCCTGGTTTCAGCTCAGCGATGTTAAAATATAGGGGCAAAAATTACACCTTAGAATGGGTGAAATGCAATAACAAGGCTTCATTCCTGTCTTCCAAATGTCCATGTATTATAATTTGGACATAAGACATAGACATATAATGAGATAACGACAAGTAAGTGACTTATATAACTTTCAAAGGACTGTCACAGGCAAAATACTCTAGGTCTTCAATGCTTAGTATTGAATAGATAATACTTGGCATTGTTTCAGTTTCCTTCCACAGGGAAAGATGAAGACCCAATTCCCCTTGATATTAAACCCTGTGGTCCTATCCCTACATGCCAAAATATTATACAGTAATGATTTATACAAGGAAAACTGAGTCCTCCACCTTAATTCGCAGGCATTCAAAGAGGTGTGGAAGGTTATAGCACAGTTCAAAAGAAAACACACATTGACCATACAGGCATGAAAGCAGCAAATAAGGGAGTGTACATCCAGCATGCAAACGCTCTCCACACAGACCTCAGCCAGCCTGGCCCAGGTGCTGTCTCCCTTATCCTTGGCATTTTTGTGGCTCTGCACATATTTATGCTTAAGCCATTTTCCCTACCTCAAATAGTTTCACCTAGCCTCAAACCACCAGTAATTTAAAGGCTCAGCTCAAATTCTTGACAGAGACTTGAGATTATTGGCTGACAGGAGGGCAGTCAGGAGCACTGGAAGAGAAGATGTCTAGAGGGACTGCGAACCGACTGATGGACCATTACTGATGTTATCGACCAGAGGACATTCGGCATTAAGGGCGCAGCTCGGCAACTATCCATCCTCTTCCTATTCAAGCCCTACAACCGGTTTCCATAAGTAGAGAACATCTTGAAGCTATAAACCAAAGGTTATGTGTATTCCTCAAACCTGAGCATAGTATCTTGTATGTCACAATAATTCAGAAAGATGTATAGATGGTATGTGTTATGGGTTATATTTTGTGTTCCCCCAAACAATATGTTGAAGTCCTAACCTTACTCTATGGCTTTACTTGGGAAATAGGGTCTTTACATCTTTACACAGGTAACCACGTATTTAAATGAGGTCATTAGGGTGAACCCTAATCAAATATGATTGTAAAAGGGGGGAATTTGGACACAGAAATCGACACACAGAGGAGAGATTGCGTGAAGACCCACTAGGGAGTGCAATGCGAGGACAAAAGTCAGAGTGAGGGACCTACCTCCCGAGGAGCGCCAAGGATCGCTGGCAGACCCCAAAGGAAGGAAGAACAAGGAAGGATTCTCCCCAACATTTCCAGAGACAGCATGGCCCTGCTGATGCCTTGGTTTCAGACAGACATGCAAAGCTGTGAGACAATGCTTTGTAGTTGTTTTAAGCCACGCAGTGTGTGGTACTTTGCTAAGGCAGCCCTAGGAAACAGCTCAATACAATGTCTTTTACTTAGTGGATTCTTCAGGACGAGCAAATGCTAACACTTCACCATTTCCTCAAAATATTTTTAAACATAGGGAAAAGTGTGGAAAGGAAGAGTCAAAATACATCTATTTCTTTCTTATAGGCGACAAGAACTGCCATAGATGGCAACATTCTTGCCTGTGCTTAGTTTCCAATAGCTACCATAAGAAGTACTGATGTAAATTTGGCTAAGTGACTGTTTCCCACTGGAAGGTGATCAAAACAGAAACAATGCTGGATCACACAAAGGGTGTCTGTCAAGCGTTGCTCCAGCTTTTCTAAGGGAGAAAGTTGGTAAGTACTGCAGTGGTTAAGGGGCAGTTTCGAACTTTTGTGGTTGTTACTGTGCAAAGATAAGAATCATGTAGGAAATTCCAATGATCCGGAATCCTGCATGTGGCCACCTGCTGGCCCTCTGGAAATCATTTCTTTCTTTTCTTTTTTTTTTTAATTGAAAAGCTTGTGGCTGAAACCAAACACCAACATCTAAGGCTACTGGTTTTCTTCTTAAGGTGTCTGTGCACTATTTACTCCAACACTTCTAAAGTTTCTGAAATCAATCCAAAACTCATTAAGCATTTCTATCCTTCAAAGAAACACAAAATCTGAGACATAAAGTATGCAAACCACAAGATACGCTACACTTAAATGTAAAGTTTCATTTTAACCTAAAGATAACCAGTTTTTCCAATGACTACTTCAAGATGTATTGATTCATACACTCATTCTCCATAACTAACTGGTTAACTGAGCATCAGTTTCTTTTTAAGAAGGAAATACCATCAGGGTGCCTGGATGGCTCAGTCAGTTAAGTGTCCGACGTTTTGACTCAGGTCATGATCTAGGGGTCATGAGATCAAACCCTGAGTGGAGCCCTGCATCGGGGCTCCAGGATCCAGGTTCCAGACTCCTGACTCCTGGCTCTGTGCTCATCGGGGAGTCTGCTGGAAATTCTTTCCTCTCCTCCCCCTCTGCACCTACCCCTGCTCACTGGTGCACTCTCTCTCTCAATCAAATAAATAAAACCATTTTTCTTAAAAAAAGAAAATATTATCATTCAAGTATTTCTTAAGATGACATTTTAATCAGACTTCCTGAAAAGTATCCTAAGGTCAGACTTATTTATTAGCTGATGTTTCAAAGTAGAAATGTATTTTAGTGTTACAGAATTACTTGGAATAGTACTTCTATTTTTAAATTCTCTGATTTTTTTGAGTGATCTAAAACAACCTAAGAACTAGTTCTCTATGAGGTTTAATAGAATGCTAAACAAAACTTACTTTGTGTTTTAATCCTGATTAAAAAAAAAAAAAGTGGCAGTCTGGTTCTAATTGTCTTGATCCAAAGCCCCTTTTGGTTCCCCTGGGATTTGTCACTATGCAGGAAATTAGAACTTTCATTTTCTGTTCCGTTCTCACCTAAAAACTCTCCTGAACTTTTTGGGGTCACTATTACCTTTGAGCCCAAATCCTTTCTCCATTCAACACATTTCCCTTTGTTCCACAAACCCCTTACAATATGGAAGTCATCTAAGAGTCTTTCGATTTGGCTGAAAGGGAGCAAAATATTCTGCAATGTAACAGGTACTAAGAAAGTCTCCTTTATCCAAAATTGCCCTTTTACCCCAAACAACCTGCTCTTAAGATCTTAAAAGATCCTGTAAAGTAACTGAAGCGATGTGTTGCTGCTTGACCTTGTGTTTTCTTACAGCTCTAATAAATATTTCAGTGATGCAGAGGAATTGGGTGTAATCACTTGGTTTCTTCTTACGAGCTAGTTTGCATGTCCTCCTTCTATGCTAAATACCTTTCAATGAATACTGCAAGATCTGTGCACAGCTTCGCATCCCACATGAAATGTCTCTTGTTTCTCAAAGGATAATAAATCTCCCTGAGAGACCCCTCCCATTTGGAAAGCCAGATTACCTGTACCATGTAAATATATAGTATTTTCTAAGTCACTGACTCGATTTTTAAAGGCCACTGGATGGATTTTAATCTTTGTGATTTTTAAAGTCAATTAAATGCAAGTAACTCAGATGTGTTCTGTTCTGAGACTGTTTCCACATTCATTAAAATTGATTCTCCCTCTGAGTCAGGTTTGTACTTGCTCTGTTCCTACTGAAGCCAACATTTGGGACTCAGAGAGTTTTCTTTCACCTTATCTTCAGAAATTTCACTATGAAAGAATTGCCCGCTCTGTCCCCCGCATTTAGATTCCATGAGACTGTGTATGACACATTGCTTACATTCATCTATCCATGTCAGGATTAAAGCTGAGCTCTGAAACCCATATCCCAGTTCAAAATGTCAGTTCTCCCTGGAAGAGCTAAGAGTCATGGTCTCAGAGAGATTGGCACAAGGGAGGCAGAGGACTAGGAAACAGTGTGGCCCCAGGAAGAAGGCCAAAGGGCTCCTTCTCCAGAGGTTTCACGTTTTATTCCAACAATTGCCTGGACATGTGGGTAGAATTACCTGAAATCAGAACAAAACAAAAAAAATTTTTTTTTTTTTTTTTTTTGCCACTTATCCTTCCTTTACAAGTGCCTGGATATTCAAGCCTTCTGTAGACTGACCATAAGGACAAAAATTAACAAACAAATGCATACTGACTTTTATCCAGCCCATCTCTTATCTGACAGGCTTTACTATTTAGCTACATTGTTTAGAATTTTAGGTTCTGTGCGTGACTTTTTGTGAAGTATTTCTGCGGCCATACGAACGATGCTGTAACTTTTGCTTTGAAAAGGGTCCAGGACAAATTGTTAGCAGTCATAACGTATGGCCCAGAACCCTGGGGACTCCATCACTGCTGATCCACACATTGGAGCCGAGGAAGAGCTGTTTTCTGAGGAGGATTTGACACTGGGTACTTCTGTGGCCCACCTTCCTGCTAACGTTTCTGTGGGATAGCCATTCCTGTCAGGCATTTCTCTTAGTAAGAGAACTTTCCCCTTCTGTCTGCCTCTTGCTCAATAATCAACGACCTATCTGCACATCAGGTTCTTGGCAGAAATGACAGTTCCAACCTGCTCTGTGCAACTCCTCAATAAAAGCCTCATTACGAAAGCTAGTACTTATGAAGCCATGTCTGACAGACACATATTCAATTCTCTAGTTATTCTAAATGTTTTCTCCAGACTAAAGCAGAAAATAAAAATAAGAACAACCAATTCTTGAGCACTTATTCCATTCCACTGTGCTAGACATTTTTTTTTCTTTTTTAAAGATTTTATTTAGTTATTTGACAGAGAGAGACAGCGAGAGCAAGAACACAAGCAGGGGGAGTGGGAGAGGGAGAAGCAGGCTTCCCGCTGAGCAAGGAGCCCGATGCGGGGCTCGATCCCAGGACCCTGGGATCATGACCTGAGCCGAAGGCAGACGCTTAACGACTGAGCCACCCAGGCTCCCTGTGCTAGACATTTACCTAACTGTGTCTTTATAGTGCTGTCATATACAGTTGTTAATTATCATCATCCTACAGAAGAGGCATAACTAGGATATGAGCTAGTATTCATATCAGTGTGTCTGATCCCAACATGAGTTCCCTTTATCATCATAGTAAAGTGTTCCTTATCAAAGAACCAAATGCTAAACTTGTATTGTTTTGGACCTTCATGAATTATTTTTACTTAGCTGCAAAACTGGCAATGTTGATGATGGTTATTACATAGATGAGGACCCATCAGAAATTACCTCGAGGCCTCTTGGCCAAAAAAGGCTGAGATTCCTCTGAATAACTGGTTTTGTTTTATCTCAAGAACACCAAATTCTATGTAATAGCTCCTGTTTCCTTCTTTGCTTTGGTCACTAGGAAGCACAGAGATAATTGTTGCCAACCTCTAGCAACTACGCATATGCATTTCTGTACACCAGTCTTACCACAGACTTACTATTTTCCTGCCTATACTTTCCCTTTGCCCTAATTTGGCAAGAATCTATTAAGTGCATATTGTATCACCAGAATTATTATAGGTACTGCATATTTACTGAAACCTCCAAAATAAAAACAGTAACATAATCACATATTACCCTGGTGTTTGAAATATAACTTCTTATTCTACTTCTTATTCAACTGGCCAAGCAGTGTCTAGCCAAAAATATAAAACTAAGACTCACAGGAACATACTGACTCTGGTATTCTGCTTTCTTGAACTGTAATACTCAATGGTCTTTTTTTTTTTTAAGATTTTATTTATTTATTCACGAGAGACAGAGAGAAAGAGAAAGAGAGGGAGAGGGAGAAGCAGGTTCCCCAAGGAGCAGGGAGCCCGATGCGGGACTCGATCCCAGGACCCCAGGATCATGACCTGAGCCAAAGGCAGACGCTTAACCATCCAAACCACCCAGGCACCCCTCAATGATCTTTTAATCTATCTTTTAACTACACTGAATATCATCAGTTTGAATAGTTTAGTGCATGAGGTATGTAGATCAGTTACAACCAAAACATACCCACAAACACAGCCAATGTGGTGCAAAGCCCCAGTAGTTTCTTCAACATCATTAGCGATATTAATCCTCAAAACTGTTTTTTCTCATCTGATTAATGTGCCAGCCCTTTAGGCCTGAGAAGGGGAATGGATTATACTTTATATAACCCTTTTCATTTGACAAAAGTGAAATTCAGTAACAGAACCCAAATGCAAGCCAGAGTTGCCTGTTATGACTACTAATCCAAATCTACAGAGAAAAGAAGAAACAAACTAAGAGATTAGTCAGGATTACCCATAACAGACATGTTTAATTCAGTTTTGTTATTCTCTGAGTTTATCTAACTTGTTGAGTGTTCTGGCCACTTTTGAGAAGATAAATTAATTATTAAGCAATTTCTGTAAAGCTACTTAAGTCAGCTTTTTCTTTCCACCCCAAGAGTAATGATGCAAGCAAATGCATTCACAGAATAGGATGCAATTAAAGCTTCAATTGATTTCAATTATTGACTATATTTCAGCTAAATTAGCAGTTTAGGATTCATTTTCCCATCTAACTTTAGTTTTCTACACAAAGGAGAGATAGATGTTTTAAACTTGACTATTTACTTGTAAAACATGCTTTTTAATGTTGTTGGTTTTTTTTTACACTACAGCAACAATTACCCAATGTTTTCCTATTAACAGAGACCCTTCCAACTAATATGCTTATTGATTTTTCATAGTTATTTCCAGAGAAGATTGATACTTGATTCTGTCAAGGCAAAACAAAGTTCCTAAAAGGTCCTGAATTGTCACTCTTTAAACATATATTCAACCATTTTTTAAATGTTTTGACTGTATCTCTGGTTGCCTGGTGTAATGATTTTAAAATTAGATGAACTACATATTTATATTAAGAAGAAACCTGAGATATACTTACAAGAGAAACTCAGTTAAATATCTTTTTACTGAGGGGCACCTGGGTGACACAGTAGGTTGTGTGTGGACTCTTGGTTTTGGCTCAGGTCATGATCTCAGGGTCATGCAATCGAGTCCCTCACTGGCTCTGCTCTCAGCTTGGAGTCTGCTTGGGTTTCTCTCTCCCTCTCCCTCTGCCCCTCCACACTGTGTACTCTCTCTCTCTCTCAAATAAATAAATCTTTAAAAAATATATTTTTACTGATGTGCAGAATTCTGTGTCAGTCATCAAATATTAAATTACGACCTTGCTTAGGTTCTACTCAAGGTAGATTTGACCTTTCAAACCAAAGAATTTCCCTGCGTGAATCATTTGTGCAATTCTTATCAAGGTAATGACAAATGAAAATTAAGAGAAGTTTTTTTTTTTTTAAGATTTTATTTATTTATTCATAAGAGACAGAAAGAGGGAGGCAGAGGGAGAAGCAGGTTCCCTGCTGAGGAGGGAACCTGACGCAGGACTCGATCCCGGGGCCCTGGGATCATGACCTGAACCGAAGGCAGACGCTTAACCATCTGAGCCACCCAGGTGCCCTAAGAGAAGTATTATAATCACAGTTTATATATATGACATTTAGAGTGTTTTCTCTTGTGAGTCACAGACAACCCTTCCCAAAGTGGCTTAAACAGTAACAAGGGGTTGAATCAATCACCAGGTGCTGGTGGCTTCACCATTTCCATTCCATGCTGTATCCCCAAATTTCGGCTTTATCTTCAGATGGCTCCCTTCATAGAGTCAAAATGGTTCATACACTCCAAATGTCATATTAGTGAACGCGATATTCAGGAAGAGATCATTTTTTTTTTTTTTTTAGTTACTCTCTGAAAAGCAAGCAACCCTCTCCTTAACAAAAGCTCTTATCTCATTAGATTGAATTGGGCCATGTGCCCATTGGGAATCAATCCCTGTGGACAGAGAAATGTCATGCCCTGATTGGCCTATGCCTGGGCGCCTTAGCCAATCATTGTGGCCGGAGGGTGGGACTGACTTGACTGGCTCTGACCAATCAGGGCTCCCCACTGGACCTGGTGGAAGAGTAAATCCCATCCAGAGCACAGGCTACTGTGCGGAGCAGAAGGAGAATGGATGCCGGGGTGACACCCAGGTGATCACTTTCAGAGTCCTTTTGTTCTTTTATTCACAGGGTAAGAATGGGGGCATAATATGAAACTTAAGCATACACAAAAGCAGTTTTTAAAAATTGTTGTAGATAGAAGCCTAAAAATTGATGAGTTCCAATTTCCAATTTGTGAGACTTCATCCAAATCTGAAACACTGAAATTTGCTAGAATTCTAGATCAAAGTCAATGTGGCATTTCATAGTATTTTCTCACTGTTTTGTTTTTTTTTTTTTTTTTAAGATTCTATTTACTTATTTAGAGAGAGAGCACGAGGGGGAGAGGGAGAGAGAGAATCTCAAGCAGACTCCCTGCTGAGTGCTGAGCATGGAGCCTGATTCAGTTGGATCTGACAACCCTGAGATCATGAGCTGGGCCAAAATCATGAGTCTGAGGCTTAATCGACAGAGCCACCTAGGTGCCCCAGTATTTTCCCACTGTTTTTATGAGAAAGTTTGCACACAAGCCTTTATTGCAACTGGCCTGTAGGCTGCCCATTATTCCACAAAACTCAGTAGGCATGAGAGTTGGCACCTGCCTCACAGCTTCTGTGAGGCCAACTGCTCCTTGGTGATGTCACTGTGTGAGAATCCCAAGACAAAGAAGCTGCTAAGTGAGCTAGAGTCTTCTCTCTGGCACAGTCAGGTAATACATCCTTGTCACCAGCAGGAAGACAAAGAGACCAGCTAAACTAGCAACTCCTTGTCTTGCACAGTGCTAGAAAATAGAAATAAATACATTGAAGAATGCATCTGAGCAAATGAGTACGTCTGGCCTCATGAGTCCATACAGGCAGATTGTTTTTGATACAGAAACAAAGTCAACTGTACCACTAAACTTTATCATTGAGTTTTCCTTCTTTCGATGATTGTTAGAAAAGACTGTAATAGTATGTAAGCATCTAGTGAAGGAGTTCTCCTGAAAGGAAAAGGTGTCTTAACCTAACCAAACTAGTCAATTTAGATATTTAGGAATAGTAGTCATTACCTATTAGCGTGAGGAGTTATTCTTTTATTTATTTATTTAAGATTTTATTTATTTATTTGACAGAGAGAGAGTGAGAGAGGGAACACAAGTAGGGGGAGTAGGAGAGGGAGAAGCCGGCCTCTCGCTGAGCATGGAGCCCGATGTGGGGATCAATCCCAGGACCCTGGAATCATGACCTGAGCCAAAGGCAGACGCTCAACTGACTGAGCCACCCAGGCGCCCAGGAGTTATTCTTTTAAAACAACAGAATTTACAGTGTTTTCTACTTGAAACTTTTCATTTTAAGTCTCTTTAAAATTGAGTCTCTCATAAATCCTGTCAGCTTCACAAAAAAATCATCACACCCAACTAATCAAAGTCCTTTCAGTAGCCAAGTGACAAGTCTGTTAGGGCCTAGAGAAAGTCAGAGAAGTAATCTGTTTTGATTTAGGCAAAGTTTTAGACTCTGTCCTACTTGGCATATACTGTAATAATCCACTTCTAAAGTTCTACTGGCTGGAGAATGGAATCTGTCAATTCATTAATTCAGTCAGTCAACAAGCATTCTCTGTACACTTACTGCATGCCAGGCATAGTGCTCAGTGCAGTCTGAGTTTCCAAAATTACCACCAGCAGCACCAACTGAAGGTTGCAAAAAAAGGGAGTGAGGAATAAAGGAAATTAGGGGAGGTGAGTGGGGAGAAGGAAGAGAGAAAGAGAAGAAGGACAGGATAAGGTAAGGGGAAAGGGGAGATAAGGAAAAAGGGGAGATTTATCCTTTGCTGGCCAGTTAACGTTGGTAGCTGGCTTCTGTCTTGTTTCGTGAGACTAAAGGGGGAAAAAAGCAGAGGCAAAATGAGGAGAGAAAACTCTGCCCAAGAGCGCTCTACCATCCCCACTCAGTCAGCCTCAGTGCCATTCTTAATCGTCACACCATCCCGGGGGTGTCTGGGTGGCTCAGTCAGTTAAGCATCTGCCCTCCACTCAGGTCGTGATCCCAAGGTCCTGGGATCGAGCCCCACACTGGGCTCTCTGTTTAGTGGGGAGTGTGCCTCTCCCTCTGTGCTTTCTCTCTCTCAAGTAAATAAATAAAATCTTAAAAAAAAAAAAATCTTCTGCACCATCCCACCACCAACCCTATATTCAGTGGCGGGTCTCTAGCACTGCTTCCCTGATTCCAGAATGTTGAAGACAACTCTAGTGCCTTCGAACCACCAAGGATGAAACAGAAGATGTGGTCTTGGCTCCCTATGATGTAACTCTGAGTGAATATTCTGCTAACAGTTAGAGTCTCTATTACTACCTACAGTAGTTCTGTAGAATTAATTTTTTGAATTCACCAACTCCTGCATTGAAGACCCACTATTGTTAGTCACTATTCTAGGCTGAGAGAAGCTGTGATTACCTACTAGCAGAGGGAAATATATAATATACAAAGAAATTAACAAGAAAGTATCAAGTGGTAGATTTTTGGAACTACACAAAGAATTAAAACAGGATTACAGAATTGAATGACTCGGTGGCTAATTTACCTTGTGTGTCAGAAAGGTTCTAATAGTTAAGTTGAGTCTACTAGGCAGGTATACCCAGTGACATTTTTTCTGAACATGTGAAAGACAAGAAGGAACCAGTCTTGCTAAAATCAGAAAGAACACATCTAAGTGAGAAAATAACGAGTGCCAATGCTCTAAGGTGGGAACAAATCTGATTATTCAAGGATCGCAAGAAAGACCAGTGTGGCTGGAGCACAGAGCAGGAGGGGAGAG
The DNA here is from genome assembly GCF_011800145.1 of Mirounga leonina. Lineage (NCBI taxonomy): Eukaryota > Metazoa > Chordata > Mammalia > Carnivora > Phocidae > Mirounga > Mirounga leonina. The sequence continues at coordinate 34,101,185 of NW_023270415.1, read as the reverse complement.
TGGTGTGAGGTGAGGTGTGAGAGGAGGCAGAAGGCACAGCACACAAAGCATGGTGGGAGAGTAAGGGGTTTGAGTTTTACTCCTGGGTAAGAGGAAGTCATTGAGTCAGCCCTATTGCAACACATTGGCATCGTTTATTGCTAGCGTCATCAGTACATATTGCAAATCTATTCCATGGTAAATAAGTTTGTGGACTTTTCTGGGGTCCAAACCACCATGAGAAAATGCTTTCTGAATTACAGACAAAACACAGAATTCCAGCACAATCTCTTCAGACCTGATCCATTTGTAACCTGGGTGGGGATCTTCCCTTGGCTTGGGCATCGTCCCAATATTGCATCACTGTTTACTTTTATTCTTGATGAAAAAATTTGGAAAATGGACAACTATAGACTATTTGAATCTTCTAGGCCTCAAAGAGAATCTGGTTTATCACTTCTCTCTTTTCCAATGTATATAGAATCTTGCCACTGGCAGAATACATTTGAGAGTGGTCATTTACATTAACTAGGGCTGGGTCTACAAGTCTTAAGTCTTGTTTAATTGCTTTAAAATGTTTTCTGACAAAAAGAAAAATTAACTCATACCATCTTCTCCACAGTTTTAATTAAGATGACTTTCCCCTTGAATTTTTTTCATAAACCCTTTTGACTTAAAAAGCAATAGGAATAAATCATCACCACTTCAAAAATTTCACTAGTAAGCAAAATGTGAAATGCAATTATATATTTAGTTATTTGTGAAAATTATTCTCTGAGGTTCAGTTACTTTATTTTGGGAAATATATCTTGTTTTATAGGATTAGGAGATCACTCTAGTATATGTCATGGGCCACATCAATATTTTGAAACAAATATATAAATGTAAAATGCTGTCCTTCAAAAAGCTTACCATGTGAATCCCACAGACCCATAAATCCAAATTGATCAAGTAATTTAACAAAATTAAAATATGATTTTCCAATTATGAATACTCATCACACATAATACAATAACACTTTGAAAAAACTTTATATTATGGAAACTTCAAACATACCCCCAAATAAAAAAAATAAGACAGTGAACCCCCATATACACACCACTCAGCTTCAATAATTATCAGCATTTTGTCCATTTTGCTTTATTCTCCAGCCCTACTTCGGGCAATTTTAAGAGCTGAAAAAAATTATATGCGTAAACTGGTAGTTATTTTGACGTTAACTGTAAGATTGCTCTCATTTCTAACACTATTTACCTTTTTATAGTTCTCTTATTTTTATCACAAGTATTAGATCTAGACTTCTGGAGTAAAAATTTAGGTCAATTTAAGTAAAAATTTACCATATTTTTTTCACAGCATCACATCTTTGAGTGCCTTGTGGGAATTCAAAAAGAAGTAAGTACTAGTTGTTTTGATGTTTCCAGATTTTCTATTTCAGAATCCTAGTGGTAAGAGGTTGGGGTGGGGGGCGGTGGGTGGACGAATGTGCAAAGGAGTAAGATAATGCTGATAAGGACAGAACAGGAACTACTTTATTGTTTGATGATACTTGATGGATTTAGATTGAATGATGTTAATGATAGGAGAGGAATTTCAGGATCTGGGAATCACTGTATAAGAATAAAATTCTTCATGGGCTTGTGTCTAATGAATAATCTTAGATTTGTTTCCCCTACCATAGAATCCAGTCTTACCAATCTCCATATCTATGGCCATTCTTCTGTTTAAGGTTTTTACTTCCCCCATACATTTCTGTGACTTCCTCTTCCTGACTCTCCTAACTCCAGTACATTTTCCACTTCATCTACCCACAGTCAGGGAAATATTTCTAAATATGAACATGTTGGAATTCTCCAGTGGTTCCTCACTGACTTCAGGATAAGGCTATCTCTCTTTTTTTTTTTTTAAGATTTTTATTTATTTATTTGACAGAGAGAGAGAGATAGCGAGAGCAGGAACACAAGCAGGGGGAGTGGGAGAGGGAGAAGCAGGCTTCCCGCCGAGCAGGGAGCCCGATGTGGGACTCGATCCCAGGACCCTGGGATCATGACCTGAGCCCAAGGCAGACGCTTAACGACTGAGCCACCCAGGAGCCCAAGGCTATCTCTTTAGTAGGAGAACTTAGGAGAACATTATAAACCTGACTCCAGGTTACCTCTTTGCCACCACAGTATTCTGAACTTGTTACATGAACTAGGATGACTGGCCAAGGTGTCACTTCCTGGTGAAAACTAACTTCACACCATCTATTTATTCTTCAAATTGTCCTCTCATTAGAGTCCTGAGCTTCATCTGTATGAAGTGCTTCTCCCCTGCTCCCATAGCACTGATGTTGTAAAGTTTGTTGACATCTTAATTTCCCAACTAGACAAAAATTCCCTGAGGCCAGCAACCATGCTTTGCTCATCACTGCACCCTCAGTGTGTTTCCCATTGCTCAGCACATACCAAGTGTTTAATAAGTGTTTGTTCTAGAAATGGCTGAGTGAGTGAATGAAAAATACACAATTCTGCTTTTTTTTTTTTGTAAAATGATTCTGCCAGAAAGAAAATGAAAGAATTATCATTTGGAGTGTAATTTGCTATATAAACCATGGTAGAAAATTACTTCTAGTCAAGTATAAAATTCTAGAGCTATTTGCATAAATATATTAATATTCTTCCTATATTCTTAATTTTTAAATCTATTTTCTTAAGTAGGTGTATTCTAGATCTATAATCTTTTTTTTTTTAAAGATTTTATTTATTTATTTGACAGAGAGACACAGCGAGAGAGGGAACACAAGCAGGGGGAGTGGGAGAGGGAGAAGCAGACTTCCCACCGAGCAGGGAGCCCAGTGCGGGGCTCGATCCCAGGACCCTGGGATCATGACCTGAGCCGAAGGCAGACACTTAACGACTGAACCACCCAGGCACCCCAAGTGTATTCTAGATCTATAATCTTAAAATATTATTATTCCTTGTTATCAAATCCACATTAACAATATGCCTCAGTGGGGTTTCAATGGCACATTGTCATGGTGAGCTAAATGTGGGTCCTCCACCTTTCCACCCCACATGGGTTACTATCCTTTATTAGCAGCAACCTGAATAGCTCTGTGTTCCCTAAGAGACTCCAAGGGAATAAGAATGGATGAGAAGAAGTTGAATCTATTTTTCGCCTCAAGAAAACAAACAGACATTCCCCCAGAAACTGATAAGCACAGGTTACTTAGGTTTTTGATGGGATTTATTGATTTATTTGTATAATGTTTCAGTGTTTTATTGCAACTTTAATCCATTTGTATTCTATACACCGAAGTCCTTCAGAAACAGATGGAACATAAATTTAAAATAAATAAAAGTACAATTTAATCTATATATAACTACAGAATTGTCAACACTTATGCCACATAATATGTTGGTCTATTTGTTTTATGTTTATGAAATGAAATAATTGATTTTGTTACCTATAGGATGAATTTAAACCTTATTACCTTATTACCTTATGGAGAATGTGCCTGACTGTTCATTTAAATAGCTCTGATCTTAATGCAGTGTATAATAAAAAAAAGAAATAAAAAATTATGCCCCTTTTAAGTGCCTGGGGAACATACAGTCCTTTCAAATACACTTAAGAATGATTTGTCTAAGAAGTTGTAATTCAAGCTATGATTTATTTTTACTTTCAGCATTTTGCTATCATTTTTTTTAATATTGGTTCTTCTGCCAAAAAAAAAGTTTGTGTCTGTCTCTAACAACATGTATTTTTAATGAGACTACGGAAGAACTTTCGGCTTTAAAGCACATAAGATTTTGTAAAGGTCCTCCAGTCTTATTTAAAAATTATAGGGAAAATTATGTGATTCAGATTCAACAAACATTTACTGAAAAGCTACTATATGCTGACCATAAGCCAAGTGCTTTATCATGATATCTCATTTGATCTCTATAACAAGGTGGGGAACGTGGTATTATTAGCATCTCTGTTTTACAGATGGGCAACTGAGACCCATGGAGATTGAGTAAATTACTTACTATTACGCAAATAGAATGGAAAGTCTCTCTAAACAGTTTGATACATGGTAGACATTCAGTAAATGCTTGCTGAACCTGAAACAATACAGCCTTTTAAGACAAATGCTGTTTCTTTTCAGCATTCTTAGATCCTACCATACGAAATGAGTAAACATGAGGCTTGGCAAGCATTCTAGCTTATTTATGTATTCATTTTTTAAGTAACCTGTTCCTTTATCTGAACAGAATATTGAACTGTCTGCCATTTTTTTAAAAACTCTTTAAGCATGATTGAGGCCAAGCTTCTCAAATTATATTGTATTATTAGCTCAACACATTTCTCCCCTTTATTATTTTATTGAGGTATCGAAGAGAAAGTTTTTTCAGTGGAAGTAGTTTGAGATTCTTTTAGTCAATCTAGAAAACCATCTCCTATGTTTAATCAATGCTTATATGTACTAACATTGAAATTTGGGCTTTGCAAATGACAAATTGCTTTAAAGTCAAGCTTTATGTTTTCTTGATCATTTTCCCCCAGCACCAGATAATGCCTTGTACATCAGAGATACTCAGTAAATATCAGATCAATGAAATAACAGATGAACAATTTCTACCTTGAATGCCTCACACATATAAAACAAATAATTCTTCCCTGAAATGTTTCTTTGGGTTGATTCAATATGGCTAGTTAGGACAGTGTTCAAACTCCCATCACTTGCTTGCTGTGAGAACTTGATCTAATCATACAACAACCTAAGCCTCAGTTTTCTTCTTTTTTAAGACAGTAACAGTGAATTCTATTCACAGAGCAAATTATTAAGGGATAAAGGTGGTTCTTGAAGTTTATACCCAATATGGGTTGGATCATGCCTCTCCTCATTATCTCAAAATGTGACTCTACTTGGACAGAGGCAATCAAGTTAAAATGAAGTCATTAGCGTGGCCCCAAATCCAATATGACTGGTGTCCTTATAAAAAGGGGAAGTTTAGAGAGACACACACGGGGAGAAGGAACACCACATGGAGGCAGAGATTGAAGTGATGCTTCTACGTAACAAGGAATACCAAAGATTGCCAGCAAACCACTAGAAGCTAGGAGTGAGGCATGGAACAGATTCTCTCCCATGACCCTAAGAAGAAATCAGCTCTGCTGACACCTTGATTTTGGACTTCTAGTCTCCAGAACCATGAAACAACAAATTTTTGTTGGTTTAAGTCACTCAGTTTGTGGTATTTTGTTATGGCAGCTCTAGAAAACTAAAGTAATGCCTGTAATTATTTCCTCCATTAAGAAGAAGTTCAAATCATGTTTTGTGGGGAAAGAGTTGGCATGGAGTGGAAAGCTTGAGAAGAGAGAGAAATTTCTTCATTCATTCCACCTATAATGTGGTGGAATTCCATGTATCAGCTATTGTGCTTATCAGCAGAGATATCACCGTGAGTAGACCTTCACAACCACTACCCTCATGAAGCCAAATGACTAGTAAAGGTTTGGAAATGCTGTGGGGGAGAACAGATAATGGAGGCAACTTAGGATGACTGAACTGATTATCTCACTTGATAAAGAAGATCATTTATTATGGATTTTGCCTGCTTCTTTGCCTTTAATTTTAACTTCCAACCTCCTTTTTCTTCCTCTCCACCCCCACTGCCCATGTACTGTGTATACACACACACACACAGACACACGTACACAAACACACACACACCCCATGCTCCAGCCATACTCACTTGTGTTTTCCACAAACTCCAATATTATTCTTTATTTCATGAATTTATGACTTTACACATTCCATTCTCTCTGCCTGAAAATCCCCTGCTCCGCTGTATTTATGTAGTAGGCCCCCAGGTCTTCTAGGAGTCTAAACTCAAGCATTACCTTCACATTTTTAAGACTTTCCCAACCAAGTTTAAGTTGGAAGTGCCTCCTCTGCTCCCACAGTACCAGATACTCATTACCATGCTGGACTATAATTGGCTGTGGACTTGCTTGAGAGCAGAGACTGTGAGTCTTTCATCTCTTTCCCTCATGCTGAGCCAAGTTACTAGAATAAAGTGGATGTACAATACATGTATCTTGGATCAAATATGTTAATTAATGTAGAGAAACATCACATGCAAAAACATTCAACAACCTATACAGGCATGGCAAAGTGGCCTAAGAGCTGATTTTTGGTATCACATGCACCTGCTACCTGGCCATATGTTACTGTGTTCTATAAGACAATGCTTTCCACCACCACCCTGCACATCCTCACCCACCATGAAGACACCACCCACTAGCAGCCCAGCTTGCTATGTGACGCTAACTGTAGGTTTACACTCAGTAGGAAGTCTTTGGAATATTGGCATTTATCTTTAGAACACAATCCTAAAGCTGTGTTGTATTTTCCTACTGCATAAATTTTATTTAAAAATGTATAACATGGACACCCTGAGAAGTCACTTAGCATTGAGTCCCTCTACAGTGATATATCAATCTTTTTGGAAATAAGTAAATACATAAAAGGGAAATTAAGGTAGTTGAAAAGTCTTAATTTTTATGCAACCATGTAACTCCAATGGTATGGATAAATGAACAAGTACTATTTAATATATTCTTATAAGAATTAATAATAATAAATCCCAATTTTTACTGAACATCTGCATTGAATTAATCTGCCATTAATCTTGGTTTTAATTTAGAATTTCTCCTGTTTATAAAATGGAAATGATTTAGGTGTTTCTACTATAACACATGTTCACTTTCTGCAAAATAGCAGACCAAAAATAAGAGAGCTCATGGGAAGAATAGGATAGGGGCAGATCATTCAAAAGCTGTAGAACTTCATAACCAGAGCCCTACCAAGAGCAATTAATAATCCTAATACAAATATAAGCACAGTTAAATCTCTACTGGTATTTATACTTAATCAGTAAATCTTTGCAGCCTTAACTCCTGTTGCTGGTGCTTCCCTGTGAGGTAGATATGCTGGAGACAAATCATTCTAATAGATCATTTAATGAAAATTTACAATCTAATTCATAGTGTAACATTTTCTAACTTTCCATTGTTTTAATACAAGAGAGCTGTCTTTGCACCTTCTTCGTCTACACTCACGGCTTCTCAAGGAAACTCTATACAGTAGAAAGTACAGCAGTTCTTGAAGCCATTAAACCAACCCTACCTGAGATCCTTAGATCTCCATGGTTCTTCCTAAGGCCTCTGCAGATTGCTAAGGCTGCCCCTGCTGACTTCAAAACATTAACCTGATGAGAAAAATCATATAAGAACCAATACGTGACTAACATGTTAAATAGACATTGTTCTTCCATTTACCATGAGCAAATGGGATGATTAGTATCAAGAAAGCACATTTTGAAGTTGATCAGAGTGTAGTTTTAAACTTTAATTGATGAACAAAATAATGAGATGATGTCAGAAAACTTGTTGAATTCCATGGGGCAAATGCATTATGTAGCAATATCCAATATCTCTTTGGAGCCTTACAAATACTTGTTGCAATCACTTTCACTTTTACATTTAAAGGGAATGTGTTGTTAGTTAGGGAAACTCCTACCCTGGCTACCTTCCCAGAAAGTTGTGTGCTAAATATACTCAGGAAAAAACAATGAAGACTTGCTCAAATTTTGCTGTTGGAGTTCTTTTGTGGTTTTCGATGAACACCTTACTGACCAAATGATTTGGAGGACATACAAATCACCCCTTTCCAAAGCTACCAACTTGAATCAAAAACTGTTGGAATATAAGTAAGTGTGATACTAGAGTGTATTGGAAAAAAAAATAAAAAGGGGTGTTCCATTACAACCAGAATACCTGTAATTTTACTTTTTAATACAAAACTATGTTTTCCGGAGTTGGATGACAACTATGTAGCAATTATGCAGTATTCTTATGTGAAGTTATTGTTTTGCAATAGATATTTGGAATTCTTATCCTTCTGGATTGGTCCTAGATAAATTTCTATTGTATTGATGTTATATGCTCTTAATCCAACTACTCATAAAGTTATAGATTTGTAGAATGTTAGGATGGATTGAACCTCAGAAATCAATTAGATCATCTGTGGTTTCTTTCCATGGATCACAAATTTGATGGGAGAAATGAATGGTGAGCTATCACAGGGTATTGCAGGAGCTATTTTAACTAGGACAGTAAGGCGAAGTCTTTATAAAATGACATCATTTTAGCTGAGACTTCAAATGAGAGGAAGTAGCCATTTGAAAATCACAGAGAAAAGTATTCCAAGGGTATGGAATAGCAAGTGTAAAGTCCCTGAAGCACACACAAAAAGGGAAGTATCCTGGAATGAAGTGAAATGGAAAAAGAAGGCAATGAGTTCAAAAGGGAAGGCTGAAACCAGACCACAAAGGGCCTTGAGAACAGGGTAAAGAGTTTGGATTTCCTTGTCAATTCTATGGGAAGCCATTTGAGGGTTTCATGGAGGGGAGTAATATGACCTGATGTATACTTTATTTATTTTTTTTAAGGATTTATTTATTTATTTTAGAGAGGGAGGGAGAGAGTGAGCAGGGGCAGAGGCAGAGGCAAAGGGAGAGAGAATCCTTAAGCAGACTCCCTGCTGAGCAAGGGAGCCCAACGTGGGGCTTGATCCCAGGATCCTGAGATCATGACCTGAGCTGAAATCAAGAGTCGGATGCTTAACCAACTGAGCCACCCAGGTGCCCCCTGATTTATGCTTTAGATCGAGAACTCTGGTATCCATGTGGACAATAAACAGCAGGGTAGCCAGAACAGAGGCAGAAAGACAGGTTTGAGATGTTATTGCAGTAGTTCAGGAAAGATAAAATAATGGCTTGGACAAGGGTGCATGGAAAGTACTGGGGAAATAGAGGAATCAGATGAGATATCTAAATGTTTGGTTTGAGCAACTGGGCGGGAGGTGATGCCATTTGCTGATCTAGAGAAAGCTAAGAACAGAGAAGATTGAAGGGACAAGCTCAAATGGTCTTGTTGATCATATTAAAGTGTAAGGTGCCTCTTGGACATCCAAGTGGCAAAGCTGAATAGAGAGGAAATGCCATGCTTCAAGGTAGAGGTCTGGAGTGGGGATAAAAAATTGGGGTTCTTTATCATGTGGGTAGCCTTTAAAGCTGAAATCCTGAATGAGATCACATAGGTAGAAAGTATAGCTAGAGGAGAAATGGACAATGATTAGGTCTTTTGGGGACTCGGTAGGAGGTCTCGTAGAGAAAAAGTAGCCAGCAGATGAGGCAGATATGGGATAGGCAGTGAACTGGGAAGAAAACGGAGTGTGATATCATTGCAGCTAACTGAACTAAGCATTAAATCCAACAAAAGAAAAAACAAAAAGAAAGAGCAATCAATTATATCAAATGTATCAAGATGCCAAGTAAGATGAGAACAGAAAACAGAGAGTTTGCTTTGTTTATACCATATCTTTGTAGTCTTAAACAGTGTCATTTCAATGGTACAGTGGAGACAAAAAGTTGATTGGAGACCACCAAGGAGAGAAGGGAATGAGGAAGTGGAGACAGCAAATATAGACAACCCTTTGAGAGATCTTTTACGAATAAAGACATAGATTTGTAGCTGATCTGGTTGACATAACTTGCCCAAGTGTACACAGATAGTAAGCAAGCAAATCCTTGCTTTGATCCTCAGATGTTCTGACCCCAAATAGGACAACCTCTTAACCAAATATACTGTCTTAATTTTTACCTAAAGAGCATTTTTAAAAGTATTTTCTTCTTCTTTTTTTAAATGATGACTTTGTTAAAGCTTTTTTTTCTTTTTAGTCAAATCTATACCCAACATGGGGCTCGAACTTATGACACCAAGATCAGGAGTCACGTGCTCTTCCAACTGAACCAGGCAGGCGCCCCTGGAAGTATTTTCTTAACATTTTTTTTTTAATTTTCATCTTTAATTAAATGTTGCTACAGTCAATTAGACAGTTGCCTAGTACTGAGATGCTGTGAGAGCCAATTCTTAGATAAGAGGTCTGAGAAGACTAGATAGTTGGAAGGGGCCCAAAGAACGTTGAAATGGAGCACAGATTTTATCACTGAAGAGATCCGTACCTGTCACAGGGGAGAAGTAACTCTTTATTGCATACTTTTGGGGTCCCATTTCAGAGGAGAAGTATTTCCTGTTTCCCAACAGCTATATTGTGTAGAAAGAGTAGAGCCAAAAGTGATTTCATCATGGATTCACCTGAAAGCCTATATATGACACACCAAGAAAATGATTTCTCTTTGGTTTGTATTTAAGGTCAGCCAACATGTATAATATAGGAAATGAAAGTCACATGAGGTAGGACTGACTCAGAATAATAAAATATATTGTTATTTAAGTTTGGGAATATGGTTCTTGAGGTAAAATTTAAAAGCAGGCTTTTAAAGACTGCATGTGATGTTATTGATAATAGGAACTGGAAAGGAAGAAGGGAAGGGAGGAAGGAAACCAAAGAAATGAGCAATTATTGATCAGTCCTGTGCTAAGCACTATGCTAAGTACTTTAAAATGCATTATCTTTTTTGATTCTCACAAGGTCTTTTAAAGTTATTACCTAGCTTTTTCAAGGTGGCAAGAAATTGAGGCTCAGGGAAGTTAGTTCCCTAATATAATGTATCAGGGAACCAATGCATAGTCTAACCAAATTCCAGCTCCAGCAGTTAAATATAATATCACTATCCATGCTAACAAACACTTCATCACAGAACTATAATGTATCACTTTATTTCTTATTTCAGTTTATTTTGAAGAAGAAAAGCAATGACATGGTGTGGGAATTCTTAGAATTCTGGTAAATACCGTTCCGTTCCTTCTTAGCTGTGACTGTATGTCTCATGTCACTCATGTGAGCATGACACACGAGGGAAGAAATCCTTGCACCTCTCATTCAAAATGTATTTGTAATCCATTTACAAAGCCTTTTAGGAATACAAAAATCAAAACTACATAGTTTTGCTCCTATATTCATGGAAGAAACACATTTAAGTGGTCTCTTGTTTAGATTTTGAAAAAAGAACAATCCATAAAAGGTTTCTTCTGTGCACTCCTGGAAGACTGGAAGCTTTTAACTGAGAGCTCAGCACCTAATAGGAGGGGCTTGATAAATATTCACAGATAAATCAATTTCTGTGTATGTCAGACACTTTGGATTATAAGAAGGAAAGAATAACTTAGGCTGTCTGAAGAATAGGGAAGCTAAGAACAGGACAGAGACAGAGATCCAGCTCTGGGGACCAGCTTCTCCCTCTTCTCTTTTGGGCTTCCAGAACTTTGTGTCATAGACCCTGTGTGCTGTTTTCTTCCCCTTTCTCTATCAGACAATCCTCTTGTAGTCTCTAGTCTAGTTTGTAAAGAAGTCTGCCTGATAGGTTCACCTACTCCCTATTATCTCTTTTGGGCAGAAATCTTTATTCCAGGGCATTTCTTGGTCCAAATTTGAGTGGGTCCCCTCCTCCATCCAGTAAGTGCTCATTGGTAACTCAGAATACAACCAAGAGCTTCTTTTTTGACCAGTACATTAGTTCCTATGATCTTTAACCTAAGGATCTAGTTTGATTTGTATCAACAGCATGGAGTTTGGCTAAGCCTCTGCCCAGGTCATTTCAGGATAAGCCTAATGCTTAGCTGCTTGTCCTTGAAGAACAAAGGAAAATTATATGAAGTGTTGATTGAGAATTCTTTTTTTAAAGATTTTATTTTTAAATAATCGCTATACCCAATATAGGGCTTGAACTTACAGCCCTGAGATCAAGAGTCACATGCTCTACTGACTGAGCCAGCCAGACACCTCGATTGAGAATTCTTTTTAAAAGAAACATAACTGAAATCCAGATTGCCAGCACATTGGACACTGAATAAAGAAGTTTGCTCAACACCAAAAAATTAAATAACCCAATTAAAAATGGGTAGAAGACCTGAATAGACATTTAAAAAAAAATACATATGGATGGCCAATAGATGCATAAAAAGATGTTCAGCATCAGTAGTCATTAGAGAAATGCAAGTCAAAACCACACCAGTCAGCATGGCTTATATCGAAAAGTCAAGAAATTACAAATGTTGGCAAGGATGAAAAAGGAGCACTGGTTCACTCTTGGTGGGAATGTGAACTGGTGCAGCCACTATGGAAAACAAGATGAAGGTTGGTTTTTCAAAAAATTAAAAATAGGAATATCATACAACCCGAGTATTTTTGACAGCTAACAAAGCTGTTAGAGCTTTATTTTACCCAATGATTTCAGGGGTGCCCGGGTGGCTCACTTAGTTAAACATCTGACTCTTGATTTTGGCTCAGGTCATGGTCTCAGGGTTGTGGGATCGAGCCCCACATCAGGCTCTGTGCTGGGCATGGAGCCTGCTTAAGATTCTCTCTCTCTTCCCACCCACACAGGCACTCGCATGCACTCTCTCTCTCTGAAAAAAAAAAAGAGAGATTACAAAAATTTGACACACTGGTGGTAGTAGGTCATATTTTGAGGCGTATAGAAGTAGCTTTGCCCTCGTAAAAGAATATGTCTTGTAATTAAGACCCTAGAATGACAAAACATGCTGGTAAAACACAGAATATGGGCAAGAAATTCGTTGTTTCCCCCCAAAAATGAAGCTGTTAATAAAATACAGTTTAAGACATCAGGGACATGAGTATAGCTTGATAAGTGGGTTTTTTTTTTCAGTTTGGCACCTACACAAATATGCTGTAAAAATTTCTGCTTCTTGTCAAAGACAGATTTACATACAATATAAACACATGGGGAATGTAGATTGTGCATTTTCTCCCTTCTTTTAAGGTGATGAAAACTTGTCATATATATTCCATAAAATCCTTTAGCAGGAAGTAATAATAAATAAAGTATAGGCCCAAGATATTCAGGAATTTCTGAAGAATATAATTTTGCTTTGCCATATAACACAAATCTTATATAAAAGGATATTTGAATGGCGTTATGGGTTGAATTGTGTCCCTCCCCCTCAAAAAAAGATATGTTGGAGTCTTAACCCTCCATTCCTCAGAATGTGACCTTATTTGGAAATAGGGTAGGTACAGATATAATTAGTTAAGATGAGGTCATCCTGGAGTAGTGTGGGCCCCTAATCCGATATGACTAATGTCCTCATAAAAAGGGGAAATTTGGACACAGACACACAGGAAGAACCCCTGTGGAGATTGGAGTTATACCAGCACAAATCAAGGAACTACCAGAAGCTAAGAGAGGTCCTGGAATAGATCCTTCGCTAGCTCCTTTAGCGGCCCAGACAACACCCTGATCTTGGATCTCCAACTGCTGGAACTGTGAGGCAACAAAGTGTTGTTTAAGCCACTCAGTTTGTGGTACTGTGTTACATTCAAAGAATCCGTAAGAATGCTAGGCTTGCATGCTCTGGAGGAGCAGAGCTGGACAATACCCAACATGTCGGTTAAAATAAATTAGTTTATATAAGAGCTGAAAATCTCCTGTTGAAAAAGACACAGGAACACTGACTCCATTGGGATTCAAGTCTATAAAAACTTGTAAAGTGAGTGGCACATGACTAAAACCAGACTGAACCATGAAAGGGAAGGTACCACAAGGTAACACAGTCTGGACCTTAAGCTGCCCATAGTTTGAGGGCCAAATGGCCCCAGTGCTGAGGAAGCATTCTAGAAATGTGTGTGTACGTGTACGTGTACGTATACGTATACGTGTGTGTGTGTGTGTGTGTTAAAAAAAAAAAACAAAGGGCGCCTGGGTGGCTCAGTCGTTAAGCGTCTGCCTTCGGCTCAGGTCATGATCCCAGGGTCCTGGGATCGAGTCCCACATCGGGCTCCCTCCTCGGGGGGAGGCCTGCTTCTCCCTCTCCCCCTCCCGCTGCTTGTGTTCCTGCTCTCGCTATCTCTGTCTCTGTCAAATAAATAAATAAAATCTTTAAAAAAAAACAAACAAAAAAACAAAACTGTGCCTCTCAGCATTTTGGAGTACCGAAAGCTCTTGGGTGGGTGGGGCACCCCAAGGAAGTATAATATGTAAGAAAAAGTGATCACCCCACCTCTTTTTCCTAAGAGCATCACAACCTGTGTGAGTTGAAGAAGGCCCACGCTAAGGCCATGCAAGTATCAGAGCTTAAGCTGAAAGCCCTGGCAAGGTTAATACTCCAGTTATGTGAGTGGGTTCCCAGCCCCAGTTGCAATGGCGGCTCTCCCGTTTCCTCACTGGTAGCAGCGTGATAGAGGGACAGAGTCAGAGCCCCAGGGGTCCCTTACCTGTGGAGTCTGCCCACAAGGGATGTCTGGTTTCCTCTCCATCAGCAAGCAAAAATAGCCAATTATGTCTAAGGAACTTTTTTTTAAAATAAATTTTTGTACTCAGATCTGAAGAAATACTTGGAGAGAAAGAACCTATCTCAAACCAACTTTCTGCAATTCTGTCAGGTAAGATTGGAATATCACAAATTTCAATGTTAATATATATGTTTCCTAATTTGTATACAAATTTGGATATAGCAATCTTACTAGTATACATTTAAAGTCAATCTATTGTCTTTTATACAGATATAAAATTAACTATTTCAAGGACAATGGCATTTTTTAAAAATGTGTTGCAACTATTTTGTAATTACTCAGTACATTTACCTGAAAGACAAGTAAATGAAAGCAAAGCGTATAAATACACTGAAGACTTGCTCACTGGTGTAGTGGAAAAGGCTCTGGAAATGCTTGAGAATGCTCTTCAAACAGTGTTGCTTGAGCTCTATTGGACCAGTTGTAAAAACACAAAAAACTGGTGAGCCTGTCAGCCCTGACAGCTCTATCTCTACAGAAGGAAGCATCAAATACTTGTGTCTTCATAAACTCATTCCAGGACTGTCATTCCACGGGTGATGGACCGTTTATCTGAATGGTGCCCATCTTGGAGATGTCACTGTGGGTGTTCCTCAAGTTACACCTAGAAGAATCAGACATTCCACTGGGCTTACAGCATGACCTAAGCAACTTTTTCAGAGTCACACAGTTGGACCATAAGTCTTTCAGCCCAACTCTGATGGCTGTATTTCCTGCTCTAAACGTCCTTCTTTGATACAAAAAAAAATTATTTTTATTTGTTTGATACGTTACCTGTTAATCCCTGCTGGTAGTAATGATGTATATGAAATACCTTTTTCCTCACAGCTGATAGTTATATTTTCATGTCACATCAAGACTAAGCTAAGCTAAGAACGTGCTCTCAGTAGTAATTTCCCGCAGAATGGTCTTATATTAAGTAAAACAAGTAAAAAATGTCAGTCTGAAACAGATACATCATCTCCCTTTCAAAAAAATAAAAATGAAGGCCAAAAGGAGAGAAAAGGAGACGAAATCTTGAATGCTTGAAGCTTGTCTCTGATACCACCTTGCCTAGGAACTGTGGAATCATTCTGCTGGTTCCAATGGGAGAAACTCAAGTGGGACTTACTTGACCAATAACCACTTTTAAAATATACCATTCGAGGTATTTTGCAGAAGGCACTGCAATAAGAAAGCAACTGGATTTTATTTTCTGGTTACATAAGGGTTTTCTAGACGTTGAAGCAAATAGGAAAAATGCTTGTTCTTCATCCATCTAGTCTTTATTGGTTTCTGTACATAAAAAGACTTCACAGAAGGATCACAGCATAAATTCTTGGGGGGCTTTATCCAAGAGTGCAATGTAGAAATACAGCTGCTACCTAGGCACCAGAGATCAGAAAGAGAGGAAAAATGATAGATGAATTCAGCCACTGCTGTGTGAAAGCAGCGGCCTGATCTGAATTGGACTCATACAGAAGACTCTTCATTTTTAGTCTCTTTTGGGGTCCACAGCTCTTCCTACTCGTCGTAGCTGATTGTTGGGGGTGCTTTCTAAGCATGGTAGTATTTGTTTGACCTGGATTAGCTCGCAAGAATCTTCTGTGATGGCTGGCATTCCAATCCTCATTTGACAAAGGAGGAAATGGGGATATAAAGAGATTAAATAAAGAGATTAAATGTCCCAGTTCATGCAGCTAAGAGACAAGAGGCCAGGCATTGAATATAAACAGCCTAATTCCACACCCCCTTATGATCAACTGCAGCGTTTGCTACCCCTTCTATCTGGCTCATGCTAGTGCCACAGGCTGGTATAAGGCCCTGTCCAGCTTTTAAGTGGGATTTGTAAGTATCCAGTGTGTGCAAACCATGCCTCTATTCAACTGACAGGGAAGAAGTTAGTAACACAACAGTGGATAATGTAAAAGTAATTTACATTGGAGTTTTTTAAAAAACTGTGACAAAATTTTCCATTTTAATCATTTTTAAGTTTACCGTTCAGTGCTCTTAAGCACATTCACATCATTGTACAACTGTCACCAGTGATACGTCTCTAGGACTTTGCATTACATTGGACATTAAAATATATTTATTCATTCATTCAGTAATATCTATTCAAAGTGTAGCTGAGCTTCTGCCCTGAACCAGGCGCTGTGCTGGACAAAGCCTGGCTCACTTTGCATTCTCAAATTCTCCCCCAAGTCTAACCAGCTGAGCCTGGTGAGCCCTATTCCTTGTGGAATGGCCCCTGAGCCAAGCAGTTTAGAGAAAGCGCAGGGCTGGGGCTGGGGAGTCGATATGGTTAGAGAGCAGCACCATCAAGGATCACCCTTTACATTGTATCCTGGAGGGCAGGAACGCAAAACTTGCATCTGCATCCTCTTTTTGCCACATTTGCTGTGGGGACTTCAAGATGTTTCCTAGTCCCTCTGATTCCCCAAGGCTTCATCTGTAAAGTGGAAATAACTTTTACTTTATTCTGTTGAGAACATGAAAGAAAATACAGGTAGGGTAGAAGAATTAAAAATACTAGTGACAAACTCAATCTCAGGAAACAAACTGAGGGTTGCTGGAGTGGTGGGGGCTGGGAGGGATGGGGTGGCTGGGTGATAGACACTGGGGAGGGTAGGTGCTATGGTGAGCGCTGTGAATTGTGTAAGACTGTTGAATCACAGACCTGTACCCCTGAGACAAATAAGACATTATATGTTAATAAAAAAAAATTAAAAAGAAAAATAAATATTTATAGGGGCGCCTGGGTGGCTCAGTCGATGGAGCGTCCAACTTGGTTGCCGCTCAGGTCATGATCTCAGGGTTGCGACGTAGAGCCCTGCATCAGGCTCCACACTCAGGAGGGAGTCTGCATGACATTCTCTCTCCCTCTGCCCCTCCCCCTGCTTGCACACACACAGGCGCGCTCTCTCTCTCTTTCTAAAATAAATAAATCTTTAAAAATAAATGAATAAATACATAAATAAATATTTATAATTCTCCTGCTACTTCTATGAAAAGGAGATCTTAAAACTGGAGGCACTTTCCTTTGCTGGCCTTTAGCATGCTTAAGTGTAATACACTATCAAGGGCTGGATATGTGTGCGTGTGTGTGCAAGTGTGTGTTCATGTTCATGTGTTCGTGTGTGTGCATACACTTGTGAGTGTGCACATGTGTGTACTAGAAGGGAGGAGGAGGGGAAGATGGAAACTAAATTACTCAGTTAGAAAGAGAAGAGAAAATGAGGCCCCAGGGAGGCTCCAGGGACAAGGGACCACAGTCCAGGGAGATAGAGTCCTTGAGGGGAAAGAGGATAGAGTTGATGAGTCCCTTTTTTCTTGCTATGCACTATCTGATAAAAACTACACTTCTGTTCTCTCTGTGATAACTTCAGTCCACATTGCTCAGCAATACTTGAATTTTCTCTTTGCTTTTGAGGTTATAGACCAGGGGAGTGACATGGAAAAGCTGTAGCACTAAATTCTACTGCATTATTGGCTCCTGAAAGAACCAGGTGGCTCTTTAGCTCTATAGCTCACTAAAAGAGCTATAAATAAAATATATTATATTTACTATCATAAACATACACATTGCCAGCCAGCCAGTGTGTGTGTGTGTGTGTGTGTGTAAAACAGAAAATTGTTTTGGCGCTCTACATATGTGTTGCATGCAGAGATCTCAGGGCTGAAAGGCATCATTCTTCCTGCCAGAACTCTCTGAGAATAGACTCCAGGCAAAGCCTGCAGACTTGAAACCTTTTAGAAAGTGGAAACCCAGGTGGAGTGAAGGGAGGGAGAGAATGGACTGGTGACAGAGCGCTGGGGAGACCTGCCCTGGGCGAGCATGTTGACTCCTGCCAAACAAGCCAGGAACATCCTCCTAGGAGGAGGACCAGGAACAATACTTCTCTAAAAACATCAGGGACATTTCTCTTTCCAAAGACAGGGTGTGTGGAGAAAACCTTCAGACGCCTGGAGCCACAGGTTTGGACGGCAGAGGCGGGCGGTTCCAGCCACCATAAAGGTGAGTGTGCAGGGGGCCCAGTGTGCACTGGACCCACTCTCTCCTAAGGCAACTGCAGGCCCCTGTCAGCTGAGGGCTGAAAGTTTGTTCCTAAACCTTTTCCAAGCATCTCTACTTATAAAACAAGTCCTTGATAATGAGGCCATCATGAGGCTCTGCAGAATATAATTCCATCAGAGGTGCTGGATGTGGTCTACAAGCCAATATGGTATGGTTCTCCCCCCAAATCCCATAGAAGCCCCATCCTGACCCATCCTAAAGGAAATTGAATAATTCTCTTTTTGTGGAACATGAACTTTTCAGTATCAGAGGCTTCAGGGTTCTCTTTGGTTCATTTCACCAAACTGGTAAAAATATTAGATGAGAGGTAATGATACTACTTTTTTTTTTTTTTTTTTACATATTTAAGCTCTATATTCCCTCGTAATGAAGGTAGGGATCAGGGGCAGAGAGAAGATGAGGAGAAAAGGGGAAGAAACACAATTTAAATTTCTTCCTTTCTATTAGATTTTACCAGACTAAAGAAACCCTCTGAAGCCTTCAGGGGCGACCTATTGCCAGGTGTAATGTATATAGGAATTTAAAAATATTTTCCAATGGACCTTCCCTTATCATGAAACCAATTTCCTTTCTGGGCAGTTTGTCAGCTGTTGTGACCCTAGAGCACGTGGCCTCCCGAAGGAAGTGGAGTATAAGGGAAGCTCCTGTCACACAGGAAGAAGGGACAGCTGCCTTTTCTGAGCAGCATAAAGTGTCGAGGGGAGCCGAAGCAAAGATGTCAGGTGCTGATGCTGTCATTCCCTTCCCCCTCCACACATGCAGTCTTTTAGGGCCAAATCTGGGTGGTGAGGGAAATCTAGAACTCCAGGAGCTAGGATCAGAAGAGGTAGGCTGTCCCTGTGTCCTCCTGTGTAATAGGCGAGGTCAGGACTGTGCAACCCGAGGCAATGGTAGGGAGCAGTTCAGCTAGAGGCATCTCCAAAGACCCAGTGAAACATGTCAGTAGATGCAGATTGGTACAGGGCCAGCCTAGGCCAGCCCCTCCATGGCAGAGGCCAACAAGGATCTAGGGGACAACTTACCCATCCAGGCCTGCTCACCTGTCACCGAGGCATCATCTGTGTGGGCTGGGGTGGGAGTAGAGATAAGAAATCTTAGGGGTGCCTGGGTGGCTCAGTCAGGGAGTCTGCTTCTCCCTCTCCCTCTGTCCCTTCCTTCCACCCCACTCATGCTCTGTCTCTCTCTCACTCAAATAAATAAAATCTTTAAAAAAAATCTAAAAAACCTGCTTAAGCCAGAGTATATTGAGATGACGTTTAGTGACAGGTTTGAGTTTTCAACCACCCTGCCCCACTACATGTAGGATTAGAGATGAGAGTGATCCTAGGGAAGAGGAGATGAACCGCAGTAAATAGAACTACATTGTCTATGCCCACGAAGCATGGAGTGCATGTAGGAAACAAGGTTTCTCTTCCCCCTTCACCCACTCCACTTATTTCAGATCTAAGACGAAGTTTACTCCCCTCAGAAGGCTTTTCCTAATGCCGCCCAATGCACACATACCAAACACCAGCTACATACACAGCGCCCTGGGGTGAAAGACAAGCTGCCTTCCAGGAGCTCCCAGGACCAATAGGGAAACGGCCCCCGTCACAATTATAGCACCAAGTCGAGGAGGTCATGGATGTCAGAAGCCACAAAAGCACAAACTCTCCCAAATGAGAGGTTGGGGTCAGTGGTAAGAGCTGATATTCGAGCTTGGCATCCAGGAATGGTTAAGATTTCACAATTAGGGATGGAGAGAAAGGACATTCTGGGCAAAGGGAATAATCACAACCAGGGCCCAGAGGCTGGGCCGGTAAACTTCTGGCTACCCACAGCTTATTCTCATGTGGATTTCCCATGTTAACCCAGGATATCTATGACTATCCCATTGTTGCTGTAACAAATTAGCCACAAACTTTGGGGTTTAAAATAATACAGGTTTATTATGCTACCTTTCTAGAGGTCAGAAGTCCAAAAGGAGTCTTGTGAGCCTAAAATTAAGGTGTCAGTGGGGCTGGTTCTTTCTAGATGCTCCAGCGGGGAATCTGGTTTTCTAGAAGCTGCAAGAATTCCTTGCTCGTGGCCACATCACTCCGGTCTCTGCTTCTGTCGTCCCATCTCCTTCTGCTTTTGACCTTTTTCCTCCCTCTTCTAAGAACCTTTGTAATTAATTTGGACCCACAGGATAATCTCCTCATCTCAAGATCTTTAACTGAATCACACCTGGAAAGTCCCTTTTACCAGCTAAGGTAATGTAGTCCCAAATTCTAGGGACAAGGATATAGGCGTCTCCAGAAGGCCATCATTCTGCCTACGACAGTATCCTTTATTTCCCCTCCCTTCTAACTGAGTGTGAATAACTGACATGGGACCCTTTCAGTGAAAGTCAAAAGAGGAATTCAAATACATTTCTTAAAAGATTTTATTTATTTATTTGTCAGAGAGAGAGAGAGAAAGAGAGAGAGCACAAGCAGGGGGAACAGCAGAGGGAGAGGGAGAAGCAGGCTCCCCGCTGAGCAAGGAGCCCAACCCCAGGACCCCGGGATCATGACCTGAACCGAAGGCAGACGCTTAACCGACTGAGCCACTCAGGTGTCCCTCAAATACATTTTCTAAACATGCTAATACCAGTTATGATATCCATTAAGGTGGTACACACTTTATTTAAAGGTGGTACGATTGTCCTTGAAGAACAAACATAATCAAAATCCTCAATATTTATTATTAGGTTACACTTCTCAAATTGGGACTTCCAGGGTCTCAGCAGGTACACCTGATGACCAGAAGTAATAAGTTGCAGGATAAACATTCCCAGAGTGCCAATTTCAGTTATAATAAGCCAGTTGAAGCATTTTATAATAAAGATGAATGTGGTTATAATATAGAGTAGAATGTAAAATTTGAAAACATTTAGTAAAAAAAAATGAGACTTTAAAGAAGCAATGGTTTGTTTCAAACTGTGCCTGAGTACTAAGACTATACTTCTCTGCTTCAAGGAATATTTTGATGGAACATTTGAAAAGCACTTATATAAATTAGAGTAGTTTGTGGCACATTACAAATATGACAAAAACTTTCTCAAAAAACTCAGAAAATAGTATCTCCTGGTTAAAATTAATTTTAGCTAAGAGTGAAATAAATGTTTTCATTGCAGTATTTGGAGATCATCTGTTATGTGCCAAGCACATAATAATTCATTTATATATAGAACTCAGTTGTTGATAAATTTCTGGTTCAGTATATAACTGAAAGCCAATATGTAAAAATATGCACAAATTAAACTCTTCGTTTTATGTTTAGAAGAGATCCTCAGCAATTCACCTGAAGTAGGTTTACTTTTAGTTTACAAACAATTCTAGTCAAGGTTGGTTATATGGGTTCCATACCCAAGGTAATAAAAAGTGAATCAGAGGGGGCGCCTGGGTGGCTCAGTTGGTTAAGCGACTGCCTTCGGCTCAGGTCATGATCCTGGAGTCCCGGGATCGAGTCCCACGTCGGGCTCCCTGCTCAGCAGGGAGTCTGCCTCTCTCTCTGACCCTCCCCCCTCTCATGCTCTCTATCTCATTCTCTCTCTCAAATAAATAAATAAATAAATCTTAAAAAAAAAAAGTGAATCAGAGGAGAAGCCTCATTCCAGGAAACTAAGAAAAATTGATGGTACAGTTAACAGAATAACACACACACACAAAGTTTAAAAAGTATTTTGACCACCTCCAATACACCAGACATTACCTCATATAATTATCACAATCCTCGGTGTTATCCTCTTTTTTTTTTTTAAGATTTTATTTATTTATTTATTTATTTGACAGAGAGAGAGAGAGAGAGAGAGAGAGAGGGGGAACACGTCGGGGGGAGTGTGAGAGGGGAAGCAGGCTTCCCGCTGCGCAGGGAGCCCTATTCGGGGCTCTATCCCAGGACCCCGGGACCCCGGGATCATGACCCTAGCCAAAGGCAGACGCCCAACGACTGAGCCACCCAGGTACCCCGTTGTTATCCTCTTTTTATAGCTAGGATCAGAGAGGTTGAGAAGAGCTGGGATTCAAAACAAATCAAGCTCCAAAGCTTGTGATCTTTCTCTTACGCAAAACTCAGCATAGTTCTTTAATAAAGCAAGTGAGGGGTATAAATGAGTTTAAGAGACTTTTTTTTTTTTTTGAGAGAGAGAGAGATAAAGTGAGTAGAGCAGAGGGAGAGAGAATCTTATAAGCAGTCTCCACATTCAGCACAGAGCCCGATGCAGGACTCAGTCTCATGACCCTGAGATTATGACCTGAACCAAAATCAAAAGTCAGACATTTAACCGACTGAGCCACCTTGAGTTTAGAGACCTTTTTTTTTTAATTTCAAGTAACAAAGAGGTTTTATTTTTTCTTAAGGGTAGAACTTGAGTTATGTGTTAAACTTGGCTTTCCAGAATAACTCATCAGCCAAAAATTCATTCTATGGTCTAGGCACACAGCTAAATCCAGAACAGTCATAATAGTGGGAGATATTGATTTCATGGATTCTTTTTTCTTCCTATCTGTAAAGGGTATAATTTACCTTTCTAAGACTCAAATTATTCTTTTACTTGTGGGTACCACTTGAATTCCCTTCTTTAAACAAAATGGACTTTTATTTGTTCTATTTCCAAGGAGTATATATTGATTCCGCATGTACACCTTTCTCTACCTTGCTTCTTTTAGTCTAACCAGTTCCTCTCTCCCTTGCAGGATTCATTCTTGTAGGGTTCTCATGAAGGTCACATGAGTGAGTGCTCAGAAAGCACTTAAAACAGCTCTTGGCAAATAGTACATGACCTTCAAGGTTTTTCCTTTTATGGAAACTCCTACAATTATGAGTCCCCAATTATGATGGCTTATTATTAATAATGAATTAATAGGAGTTATAAAAGTACACATTTTGCTCTTCCATTATTACCCAATGCCCAGCATAGAATAAAATAAGCCAAAATAAAAGTCTAAATTTTATTAAAGAATATATCTAAAATACAATATTTATTAAGTTATATATTATTGGAATGGAAATATACTCTGTATCACAACTATAACAATTTTTACAGATAATACTTCATATACATCTCTGTAATTCGAAAGACACTAAATTACAACATAATTCATTTTCAAGATAACATTGCTACAAATATATAAGAATTTAAAATTTTTTTCTTTAATATAACATCTCAGAATCATGAACATTTATTTCATCTGATTTACATTACATAGAATCATGACTATTTCACCTGATTTACATTACAGAGCTCAATTTATCTCATGGCATGGATTTGCACTCAATCATCCTACTTTCCTATGTTTTAAAGTTAGCATTTTTGTGAACAACTGTCAGTGCTCATCACCCCATGTGCTACGAACAAAGTCAAGATGTTTTTTTTGCCTACTCCTTATATTATATTCTCTAGTACAGAAAGGCTATTACCATAAGCAAAGCTCTAGTCACAGCAATTCGGTCAAGCTCGACAACTGGTCAAGTTTTTCACATTTTACTAATAAGCACAACAGGTGAGAGATAAAGGATCTAGAAAAACAGATGCAAAGCAGCCAAGGTCCATTCACCAAGGTAGATTTGTGCTTAGCTAAGGGGAAGCCCAAAGATCCACTCTTGGGCCGTGGGCTCTGGGGCCATCTTATTTGAAGGATGCTTTAATCTGTCTGTTGTGCAGTGGCTGAGCCGGGCGCCAATTGTCCACCATCAGTTCCTCAGGCTCGCCCTCCTTATTGAAATTAAGCCTACGGAATTTCAGCATCTAAAAGGCAAAATAAAAGATTAAAAAATTAAAAAATACAAGTTTCCCAATAGTATTCATTTATGTGCTTATTCTCCAATATTCACCAATATTCACCATACTATGTATGTATCAATGTTCAAAGTTCACTTTGGTTCCCAAGAAATATACAATCACATAAACATTATATATGTATGCTTTTATTTATTTTTTATTTTTTTTAATGTTTTATTTATTTATTCATTAGAGTCAAAGAGAGAGAGAGAGGCAGAGGGAGAAGCAGGCTTCCCACGGAGCAGGGAGCCCGATGCAGCACTCGATCCCAGGACCCTGGGATCATGACCTGAGCCGAAGGCAGACGCTTAACCATCTGAGCCACCCAGGCGCCCCTATGTATGTATGCTTTTAGATAACAAATCAATTTCTGGAAAATACACACAAGATTGTTGGTGTCATTGGAAGGAAATTGTCAGTGAACTTGTTTTTTTCCCTCTTTTAATTTTAAAATCAAACATCAAAAGCCTATGAAATGCTTCTGAGATATAAAATAATAATAAAAATTTTAGATCCAAATTATCGAGTTTTGTTTTCTGCCCCAGGAAGATAAACTACTGTGTCTATACTATTGGATAAAGTGGTCCCAGATCCACTAAGGGATAAGGGATTGGAGGGCATCTCTGCTTCAATGTGTAGAAACACATAAATGAATCTGCCCAAACTGGGATTTCAAATCCTTGACATTGGCTGATTTTATTCCCCTTTAATCTCGTTTTAGCTCTCTGGCCCAATGATGTGACACAGACAGTCCTCAGTCAGTCTCCTACTTCTTTGAGGTTCTTTTTGCAAAGTGGTCCTTCCCTTTCCCTTCGAAAATCTTGATCTAAATGAAGAAGGGTGGTTTGGGCAGTAATAAAGCAACCCACAAATCAATAGCTTTTAATGATCTCTTTGGTCCAGTAATATTCCCTCAGTCTCAACCCTCAAAGTCAATTCCAATGTCAGTCAGCTACTGTAACATTAGTTGAATTATCCGGGATCCAAGTTCTTGTGGATCCTACTGAGGACTGTCCATTTTCTACATTTCAATTGTGGGGGGAATAGAGACAGTCGGTGGCAGCTTCTCAGTCACTGACAGTGAGCATTAATAACTTGAACTCATAAACTGTATTGTATGGGAAAGGTAAGGGTCTGTGGTCTGGGCTGTTAAAGCGATTTGGAGTGAGTTTTGATGATACTTTTTCTCCAAGGGATGGCTTTTACTTTTGTCAGAACTCAGAAATGTATTCTGATAGAAATAAAACTGCCACAAGTTCTCATGTGAGTGAGCCTTTGGCTGTGAGTTACCACTGATATTTATGTAACCTTGAATGTGAAATCTCATTGTCCTGGGCCTCAGTTTCCTTGTAGGTTACATAAAAGCATTTATTAGGTGACAGACACCTATCTCACTTAATCCTCATGATTACTTGTTCCTTTACAGAGCAAACAAACTGCCTAAAGTTACAGCTAATCACCGCAAGTATTTCTTGAATGCTGCTTATCTGCTCAGCACTGTTATGGACGCTAGTTCCACAGCTAGAAGCTGCAGGAGGAGGGTTCAACCCCGGGTCTGTGCGAATCCAAAAGCCAAGCTCCGCTGCCTGGAGAAATGCTCTACCTCACTTTAGAAAACCGACCTGCTCACTGCTAACACTGATGGGCTCCTTGAGCACAATCCAGGTCACGCATTCCAGAAGGGGAGGAGTGGTCAGTGAGCCTAGGTAGGTCCAGTAGTCCAAACTTTCAGGAAGGAGGCCACTAGGGTCAAAGTTAGTGAAGTCAGCACTCTTACCCTGGAACAAGGCAAACACACGCGTTACAAATGCCACGTGATCAGAGCGGGAGGAAGGCAGGGGAGTGGGAAAGACATATTTCCTCTTTGGTTGCTAGAACTTTTTTTCTTTCTTTTAAACAGAGGTTCCATGTTTATCAGGAGACAAAGTAAAAAAGAAATTAACAGAGATATTTGACTTGGAAATATAGATGAGCAGATATGGGTGAGAGAGCCTGACTATAATTTTCACATGTCAAATTCTCATCTTGTCCTCTCAAATCATCCCTTATCATTTCCACTGTTACTAACTGATTGGGATCCAGTATTTAAAATGAAACTGCTGCCTCTGAAATAATGCAGTTTTAGGCCACAGTAACAAAAATATAGTATCTTTAATGAGGAGGTAATTGTCTTGCTATTCTATCTGATGACTCGGTCAGGACTAAAGAACCACCTTCCTTTCTGGACACCACACTTTTAAAGCCATAGATGCAAACAGTAAGAGTTACAAGTAGAGGGACGAGGTTGTTACAAAGAAAGAAAATTGTTGTATGGGAATAGTTAAAGGGCACTAAAGATAACTAGTCTGAGGGTACGTAAAATGCTGTTAGAGAATGGGGTCAAAAGAAAGAGGGATCACATTTTTTACTTTGTTTTGTTTTGTTTTACTGAGGTATAATTAACACATAATATTATATTACCTTCAGGCGCCCAACATAGTGATTTGATATTTGCATATATTGCAAAATGATCACCACAATAAGTGTACTTGTTAACACGTAACCATCTGTTACCATGCCTAGTTACTAATATTTTTTCTCTTATGATGAGAACTTTGAAAATCTACTCATAGCAACTTTCAAATATACAATGCAATATTATTAATAGTCACCATGCTGTACATTATATCCCCATGACTTATTTATTTATTATTATTATTTTTAAAGATTTTATTTATTTATTTAAAGAGAGTGAGAGAGAGAAAGCACGAGAGGGGGTAGGGTCAGAAGGGGAAGCAGACTCCCTGCAGAGCAGGGAGCCCAATGTGGGACTCGATCCCAGGACTCCAGGATCATGACCTGAGCCGAAGGCAGAAGCTTAACTTACTGAGCCACCCAGGTGCCTGATTTATTTATTTTATAACTGGAAGCTTGTACCTTTTGATCCCCCTCAGCCAACTCCCCCCGCCCCACCTCTGATAACCACCAATCTGTTTTCTGCATCTAGGAGCTCACTTTTTTGTGTTTTTGTTTTTGTTGTCTGTTTTTTAGATTCCACAAATAAGTGAGATCATATGGTATTTGTCTTTTTCTGTCTGACTTATGTCATTTATCCTAATGCCCTCAAGATCCATCCACATTGTCATAAATGGCAAGACTTCCTTCTTTTTTATGACTGGACAATATTCCATTGTACATATATATGTGTGTATATATATATATATATATATATATATATATATATATATAGCACATTTCTTTATCCATTCATCCATTTTTGGACAGTTAGACTATTTCTGTATCTCGGCTATTGTAAATAATGCTGCAATGAACACATCTTTTTAAATTAGTGTTTTTGAATCAGGTTTATTCCACATGATTCAAAGGGGTCAGCTAGGAGTAATGAGTGAGACTTTCAGAAGATAAATGTGACTTCAGTTTGAGAATGAGCATTATAAAGCCAGGGCTGCCTTTGGTGATTGTATTTAGCAGATGTTCAATGACCTAAATGTGGGTCTGCCGTAGAGAGAATTTAAACATGGGGATGGATTATTCTTCATGCTCACCATTGCATCTCCTACGTTAACAAAGTGACTGGCACAGAGTAAGTACTCAACAAATATCTGTTGCATGAATGAGTGAATAATTTGACCAGATGATCTTTCAGTTTTCCTTGCAGTTATGAGAATTCTTTGACTCTTATAATATGAATGTTCAAATGATGGGGAAGCAAGATTAAATAAATGTAAGTCTTAAAATTATACTAGCATTAGGATCAACTTTTGGATATAGAAAAGTTAAATGAATATATAAGCAACATCTTACTTCTATTAACTCCTCATCGAAACATCACATGTCAAACCAAGACTATTCATTTTGATCCAAAAAATTTCCTAAAACCAGTGGGATAAAAAAAAAAATAGGTACTCTACTGAGGTGGCAAAAAATTCAACTGTACCTTTGTTTTTATAGAATCCAGTGCATCGAGGACTTTTTGTAGGCCTGGTCTGGCATCACCAATCTATAGGAAGACACAACATACAAGGTACTGTAATCCGGTTGGTACTACATCAGTTTTGATTTGAGCAGCTCTACCATAAAATGTTTCCAAGTAGTGCACCAAAGTCTCCCACTTGCTATCTGCCACCCAGCCAGCCATCTTACTCTGATTACATTGGCACCATAAACTTCCCCACTTTCACTGAGAACTTCCTTCCCAGTCCTGCCCACCCCCTGACCCCACCCCATGGTTCCCCTGATCTACCCTCTCAAAATCACCAGTGACCTCCATCTGACCTCCAACTGCCAAAACAAAGAACACTGTTCAAGTGCTTACCTTAATCTTGCAGGACTTTACACTACTGACTTCTCTCCTTTTTGAAATTCTCTCCTCCTTTGGCTTTCCTTCTGCCCTCCAGCCTCGGCACTCTCCCTTAATTCTTGTATTCCTTTTTAGTCTTTTCATTATGAACACCTTTACCACTGTCTTAAATGTCTTACATTTTGCAGTTTCTCAGGACTGCATGCTCAGCAGCTTTATCATCTCCCTCTTCATGCTTTCCTTGGATGATTTCATATTCACGTGTAGCTCCCACCTTGACATTTGACGTCAGGCCCCATGAATCTCCAGCCTTTCTTCACTTGCTTTACAACTGTCTGGAGGGCAGCTCAACCTGTATGTCCCACTGTTGCCTGAAATTCTCCAATATTGAGTCACTGCCTCTGAGCCCTCCAAAACTTGATCTTAATTTAGCAGTCTATCACGGAACAGTACTATCCAGTTAAGGATGAATTTTAAAACAAAAACCAGTAGTCATCTGAAGTATACCTCTTCTTCCTTTCACATTTCCCATGTATACACCCTTCACATTTACATATAAATAACACCTAATGAATACCTCTCAGATTGTTTCTTTGTCCTCCATCTCCTCAATCTAGCAGATATGGAGGGGGACAGAAGCCTGAAAATATTTTGGAGCCAAAGGCATTTCCTCGGCTCTTTGTAGAATGTCCTGTCTATTATGAATGTTCTGTTTGGTTAATCTTTCTCAAAAACAGGGAAAAAAAGAATTTGGGCCATCAACTAACCTTCAAAAAAATACCTAAAACAGCAAGTCCATCAGGTTGCTGCACAGCTTTTCCAAAATCCCCATATTTGGTGTTCCAATGAACCAAGTGAAGCTAAAGAAGTAGGAGACAAAACCACAATGAATGAGACACATAATAAATCCTACAGATTTTGTCCAGTGATCTTTTCTTCATAGCTAGAGGTTACTAAAGAAAGTGAATGTGTGGATAATTTAAAATATAAACTTTTATTTCATTTTAATTCTAATTATCCACTATTTGGCATAATAGCAGGTGACTTCATCAACTCTAAGACAAAGAGTTACATATTCTTGCGGGAAGACACAAAGTTTATTTCTAGATTTATATTAAAACAGGATCCTCCAATTTGAATTCATTTTACTTTTTGCAAATGATGTCCTTGGAAGTAATAGGGAATGTTTTGCACTATTAATTGTAATATCACAAATAAAAGCTATAAGAAGCAAATGTGAAGGTCCTTTGTAAAAAAAAATGGTTCACTTAGATTGAGTCAAATTTACAAAATTAAGGTTTTGAAATTAATGCTGAATATCAACTTATATCTTTCCCTGGAAAGCAAAAAAGCATATCTTACCTCTGCAGCATATTTCTTTTTATCCACAGTATGCTCAGAACCTTGCCCATCAGATGAACCCCAGTGAAAGTGAAACTGAATCAATCTGTAAGTGCCAGTGAGGGGTCCTCCTTTCAGCACTAAAATTAAAAAAAATATATATATATAATATATGTATATGTATATTATACATGTGCATATGTGTGTATGAGTGTATATATGCATATGAATGTATATACATACACATAATCACGTGTGTACACACATACACATACATATGCACATGAAACACACACAGTACCAAATATTACCATCTAATTTAATCCTGTTTCAGAGTTCTAAATTTATGCTTGTAGCAACATTTTCGCTCTGTGAAAATTAAATCCAGACTCAAGTTTAGTCTCAGTGCTGAACAAAATCATTTCAGCTGGCTTTTCTCCTCACTTGTGTTGGCTGGAAGGATGGGTGCTTTTCCCATCTGTTTTCTGAGCACAGTGGTACTTCTCTTCTGGGTTTGGTTTGGAGTCATAGGTGCTAGTTCAGAGACAGGAAGTTTTAGGTGGAATGATTAAGTCCCCTGTGAACCACTGAGGAAGGGCCCGTGTGGCTGCTTGCCAGTGCGGTTCCGTGGCACACGCTGACAAACGTGGGAACCTCTGCTCTACACGGCCTGGCAGCTGTCCTACCACCTGCTTTGCTAACCTCTGAGGCCTGTTCTTAGGCGACAGAATTTGTGAAACCGTAAGCATTCCATTGATCTTAGTAGAATACCCAATTCTCCTTGCCCTGGCTTTCCAAATTCTTCAGAATTTGGCTTGTCACTGGTACTAACTAGTTTTGTCCCATTAAAAAATTTTTTTTAAAGATTTATTTATTTATTTGAGAGAGAGAGCTGATGCACAAGTAGGGGGAGGGGCAGAGGCCGAGGGAGAGGGAGAGAGAATCTCAAGCAGGGTCCCTTGGAGCCTGATGCTGGCTCGATCCCCGGACCCTGAGGTCATGACCTGAGCCAAAATCAAAAGTCAGGTGCCTAACCAACTGAGCCGCCCAGGCGCCCCTCCCAGTAAATTTTTTATTGAGTATTTCTGACCCTAATTTCCTCATCTGTAAAGTGGCTATGTTCAATTGTTTATTACTTCACTAAGAATTTGTTGATCATCTAATATATGCAGTATTCTGTTGTCTCCAAAATCTTAAAATTCTAACTTTAGTAACTGTCTTAAGATTCTATTATTCTGGTATTAATAGGACTTTGTTAGAGTAAAACACAAGACAGAAGAATATGACTAGTTGTCATCTTCTTAGACCACAGTCCATTTACAGATAATTAATGAGTTGTGTGTTACAGAGAATTAAACTAGTATGAAATCAGTTTCTCCCATCCTCCCCATAAAACTTGTTATTTAAGTTATATGTATTAATGAAATTTTACCAATATATTTAAAAGATTTTAAAATTTAGTTCTACAATCTGTTGTTATAAGTGTATTTTATTAGCTTTGGGTTATAATTCTATAAAATAATGAACCTAAAGTTACTTTGGCTTTGCAAAACAAAGCGATGAAGTCTATACAGTCAAGTTTGCTTAACTTCACCCAAATATGCATAGATGGTAGCAATACCCATTCATCTACCCAAAGTGAAAAATAGAGCTGGCTGGGAGACATTTAGGCCTTTCTTACGGCTCTTAATACAATCTCTGGTTGCCATCTCTTCCTTACAATAGGCCAGGGAAAAAAAGAAGGAATAAAAAAAAGAAAAAGAACCAATTATAAGTGGTGTTATATTATAGATCTGGTTAAGAAACATCAATTTGGATATATTCTGATAAGATCACATCTTTTGAAACTTAAAAACAAATTATTGTAAGTTTCTTTTAATCTAATTATTCTGTAAGGAAAGAATTAGCCTTATTTGCCTCCTCCTCTAGGCTTTTTCTTTTTTCTTTTTTTTTTTTTTTAAGATTTTATTTATTTGACAGAGAGAGCACAAGCAGAGGGAGAGAGAGGGAGAAGAAGGCTCCCTGCTGAGCAAGGAGCCCGATGTGGGACTCGATCCCAGGACCCTGGGATCATGACCCGGGCCGAAGGCAGCTGCTTAACCGACTGAGCCACCCAGGCGTCCCTCCTCTAGGCTTTTTCAAAAACGAGAGAATTCCCAGTTTTCATGATGATATACCCTCAAAACAAAATATATATTTATGAAATAAATTGGTACTGAAATAATTCCTTTATAATAACTTTAAAGCTACTAATTGGCTGATCCCCAAAAGCAAATATCCTCTGTAACATCATTAATTCTACCAAGTGGCAAAATAAATGAAATAACACCATATTAAGCATCCAAGATATAACTTACCTTTCTAAATGTATCTCCTTTCCCTTTTGAAGAATCATATCAGAATCTTAAATTTTAAAAATAATAAAGCTTATCTGCTGTTTCCTATTCTTATTCACTCCCTTACAGATCTTAAGATTCCAGCCTAATTTACTTATTTCAGAGAACATTTAGAATTAGGCAAGAATGTATATGAGTTTTTATTAAATAAGCTTTGCTAATATTTAAAAAATGCTCTAGGTTCAATGATTAAACTCACTCAGTGCCAATCTATTATTACCAGACACCTGTTTTAGCTCCTGTTAAAATAAAACTATGTCTCTAGGTAGATTAGAAGCCCATCATACCTAGGAGAGGTTATTAAATTCTTAAAATTAAGTTGCTACAAAAAGAAGCATTTCTCCTCTTCTTCAGCTAGTTAGTTATTTCTCAAAGTCTTAGCATGGAGTTTAGTCAATGAAGTCCTCCCAGAAACATTGTTATAATAATCACTACAAACTCTAATAAAGGTAGCATATATTTTTTTATTTGCAAAATAAAAAAAAAAACATTTGGTTGAAAGATAGGGAGCTTGGGCGCCTGGGTGGCTCAGTTGGTTAAGCGACTGCCTTTGGCTCAGGTCACGATCCTGGAGTCCCGGGATCGAGTCCCGCATCGGGCTCCCTGCTCGGCAGGGAGTCTGCTTCTCCCTCTGACCCTCCTCCCTCTCATGCTCTCTGTCTCTCATTCTCTCTGTCTCAAATAAATAAATAAAATCTTTAAAAAAAAAAAAAAGAAAGGGAGCTTGCACTTTTTGCAGAACTACTTATTTACTTATTTGGATGGCTACATGCCATTTCCAAACTGTCCCAGTTTAAAATGAAGTCTGTTTTTCTGATGCAAAAATAATTTGAAAAAATAGCAGAATCTGCAGACTGAGTATATGTTTCCTCTTTAAAATCCAGCCCTGCTAGTGGGGGCTCTGAAGAGTCAATGATTATTGTATCACAGAGATGTGTTCCACAGGGATAGAGAGATACAAATGGGGTTTTCTACCAGGATATCTTTTTCAAGATTCCTGAAACTTAATTTAAATCCAAATCTCAACACCAAGAGCTCCAGCTAATTTTAATTTCGATGGTCTGCCATCAGTTATACGTACTGCATACGTAACACACAGAATAAGCACTAACTATATTATAATCTGTCTTCCTATACATATTACTTAGGGAAATTATGTAAATTATATTAATTGTGAAAATTAAGACATTCACTCCAATAAGACTATCTACACAAATTAAAAACTGAAAATTTAACTTTTTCTTCCTAATCACTTTATTATTACTTAACGTAAGATGTATCCAAATAACAAACTAAAGACCTTAACGAATATCAAATATTTCTCTTAAATCCAAAATACAAATAAGCCATTTCCAATAATCTTCAGTTTAAAATTCAAATCGAAGGGATTTCTTATTAATGAAGTAAAGGACTAAGTCTACTAAAAATGTGGCATTTTTCAGCAGGTAAACAATCTTCTTTTATGAATAAGTTGAAAATTATTAAATCATGCATTGCTGTTTTGCTTTTTTAGCAGTAGCCAATAATCCTAGGGTTGACGTACTGAAATCAAGAAAATGAATGAGGAAAAGATGTCCATAATCCATTTCTTTTAAATAGTGAAATGTTTAGCTGTCACTTTCACTAGGGTAAACAACAATTAAAAATCAAGAGAACAGAAGTTTTTAGTTTCAGGTATATGGAAATTATATGAGAGTAAAAAAAAAGAAAAAAGAAACTCTTTTGACATGAACATAATTAAATACAGTATTTCGAATGCTTTGGTCAGTTTTATAAATACTTAGGTTTCTGCTTACACCATTAACAGTATGCACAGCAAACCCTTTCACTTGCTGCTATTATGTTTCCTTTTAACTGAAAATTATTCATGGAAGGATAATTTTAAAGTTTCAAAAGCAAGTCCTTGAAAATCAAGCAAGATTCATGTATGAAGTTCTATTATGTCATACAGGCAGTGGTCTGCTTGAAATGAGCATAGGTAAACTGTCTGTTTCCTTCCTTTTTTTCTTGAAATAATATAAACAGATAAAAATATTTCCATTTCTAAAGAACAGAAATGATATGAGAGTTGTATATGGATGGGCTCAATAATTTCGGGCATTGGTTTTTCAATATTTGCCTCTAAGATTGCAATAAAGCAGGAGAGTTTTAAATTCATTAAAAGTTAATGAGTTAGCAGAAGTTAATAATTTGACTAGTATTCTTTTCTCCCAGATAAAGCTAGTAATAAAGGAACTCAAGCAGAGTTATTTTTTAATAATTTTTTTGAAAACCTAGCAGGATTAGCAATTTTTCATTATTTAAAGGTGGTTTATTTTTAAAGGAATTTAGAAGATTGATGAGAGCTTCCAGTTAAAGTCTATTACCCCCACATTTTTTTTTTTTTATTAACTCCGCACTTAAAAAGAATTCTCTCAAGCGTACATATACTAATAAACTCAACCAGCTCAGTTCCTGATACCTTAGTACTCAAGTTCTAGTCTAAGATAATATTTAGGATATATTTGAAAACTTAAATCTATGAGAAGTCCTAGAAGGCTGAAATCTCACTGAAATAAAAGTCAATAAATCAATAAAATGAACTGAAGCACTTAAGTGTATAAAACAAGACATAACAGATATCTAAAAATGTTAATGCCACAAGAATAACTCCTAACAAAAGGAGATGTTAAGTTGTTGATTTAAAATATCGAGTGACCAAAGTGAAAAAGCTATTTTTAGACTTAAGTGTATAGAAAAGCATATCAATTTTTAAAAACATGGTATGTACACATTAAATATTAACTATGGTTATCATTCAAAGATCCTCATTCAACTTCTATTTTTAAGTGACGGGCATTGAGTCTCACAGCGACAAACCAGAAAGGAGATGACTAGCAAGTTATTTAAACTCCTTAGCATTCTGTTTCCTCATGTTTATTTTAAATGAATTTGACTGGAGTATCTCCATCATTTGTTTTAATCTGAGAGTCTAGGATTCTTTTAAAAAAAAGTCTAAAGGGTGTTTCTCTGCATGGTATGATTGTTTTATTCTATAGATGGGTTTTTCCTTAATGCCAACATTTTAATATAGTCTGCATCCTAGGAAAAAAAATGCTTCCTTGTTTAACCAAAACAACTGACAATGTTGAAGAGGTTTGGGCAAAGTTACAAAGGGATCTTTCTTACATAAAAGACAGCAGGTCATTCTAACATTAACTCTTCCTTGTTTGACAGAGTAAATACTGCACTCTCTCAAATCCCCGGGTCTTTCCTACTTCTCTTTGCCTCGAGTCTCCTCCAAGACACCAAAATCCTTCAAGCCTCAGCACAAGTTTTATTGACCCTGGAAAGTCTTTGCTGACTTACACAGGACGACTCCTAAGTCTCTTTCAGGTTTCCATTGTTCCTTGGAATGGAACAATGTATGTCTTTGTGGCCAAAAGTCACTGTCTGCATCTGTAATTCCTGTGTCTTTCTACTGGATGTTTCCCCAGCACGAGTTCTAGGGACACAGGAAAGAGACCAGGTCTCTATCCTGCCTTCATGGTACCTAGCTGACCTTGCATTTAATTGGTGTTAGGAAGGGTTTTCTTGTGGTTGTTGTTGTTTTATAAGAACTGAGTGAATAACACATGTGTCTTTAAAGACATGGGTTTGAGACTCCACTTGGAACCACTTTTTTCACAATCTAAACATGGCTTTAATGAGATATGTGTTACTCACCAGGAGAAGTAGTTAGAAAAGTGTGGCTAGCTCTAATCAGTTACTGCTTGTGTAGAAATCCATCAGAACTTGATATATTCATGCTAAAACATAACTATATAATAACATCACATATAACATCAGTACACACTTTAATATGATAAATGAGATGTTCAGGAACATATAAAAATAAAATTTTTAAATCCCATCAAGGGATGGCAGGTAATCTCACAGCTCATTAGAAACTTTCTTCAGAAATCTTATCACAGGTGCAATCGCTAGGGCAATTGCTTAATAAAAGCAGTCAAATGATATGAAGACATGGAAACAGTAATGGTCACTTAGTGTGGAGTTATTCTGTGCCAGGTGCTGGGCTAGGTGCTTTATATCTCTCCCATTTAATCCTTCCTCTGTGGTAAATATTACTGTTACCCCAATTTTACAGGTAAGGAAGTTAAAAATTAGAGAGATTAAGTTGCTATTGTTCCCAGGGCCACTAAGCTAGTTAGTGGCAGGGCTGGAACTTAATCCCTGACTATCCGACCCCATTCTAAGCTTACAGTTGCTTTACTAAATGCTGAAATCCGCTTTCCAGGAATAATATACTACTGGAACAATTATTTCATGATCAGATTTGTAAGGAACATAGGGAATTTTCTCATCTGGTTCTATTTGTTAGACATTTGTTTCCTCATTGTTCCAAAAAAGTATTCAATTTCTATGTAGCATCCAATGAGGTATATAACTGGTGGACATAACACTCACTGAAAACAATGATCTCACTGGCAACATTGAAACATACATTCACTGTATCTCTTTTTGTAGAAGTTGATAGCTAAAGACTAAAAGAGCTCACTTTTTTGGTCTTTAAATAACTAAACGTGAAATTTTATAGCATCCTTTCTATACGTACAATACCACCAAGACCTGTGGTCTTGTCCTATTGTAATCAAAATATACAGTATCCTTAACAGGAAAGAAAGATATTTGTTTCCCTTATCTTTAGCCTAATCACTTGAGCATTGTTTCTTTGGAGTGGGAGGCTTACTTGGGAAGACAGTGTAGCAGAATGATTGCAGGAGTGTCTTCAGTGAACATCCTCTACTAAATCTAATCAAAGTCTAATTAGTCATTATACTATGCCAGAATATGTGTGTGTGCATGTGTGTGTGCTGGGGGGGAGGTGCTCACAGGGCACCAGTAGGTTGAAAACATTTCTTAGATGATCTCCACATCATCCTCCATCAAACTGTCGTCCAGAATCACTGTTTCAGAAATCCAAGTGTCAAAAAAAATTTTTTTAAAGGGGAGAGGAGGGATTTTTTTCCAAACTGGACCTAATACATTGGATAGCTACTAAATAAGAATGGTCAACTTGGCTATAGTGGTTATAATTACACATTATATATTAGTACTATCGGTCATTACTCCAAAATTTTGACAGCATTATTGAATGCGTCCCTGTTTGTGTTCTCTTTTTGCCCCATGCTCTCCCCGCTCCCATACCAACACCACTCATCATGTGTTTGCAACGACCTTCAGAGGAAAGCACTCAGGAAAATAGGGCACTGGCAATTAAACCAACCAGTGGGCAAAGAAAGCTGCTACCATGTCTGAATGGGATTGTTCTCCTGTTTCTAAATAAGAAAAAAGAAGCTTTCAATGGGCATCCTGTAAACAGCTCCAATACAGATAAATTACGATAACTGGTTTTGTCAGCAATGAGCCAGGTGGGCCAATGCCCACCAACTCTAAAACATCTTCATTTGTGGAATGTATTTCCGGGTGCATATCAAAATATACTGCCACCTCTTATCACATTTGTATCCATAAATGTAATGTTTCAAAAAATTTCACTATTTTAAATAGTGAGGTTTTCATCACTCCCCTCACTGCTGCCTTGAAGAGAGCACTAAGGTGTACTTTTATTGGATAAGACCAATTCCGGAAAGCAAATATTTTAGAAAGAATCTTAAAAGTTCAGTTTTTGCAAATCTCATCCTTGCTGATCTTCACTTCCTGGCGACCTTGATTTCTGTGACTTTTCACAAGCAGGTCACAGTTATTCAATGCCCTATATAGAAACCAGGAATTTTATAGGGGAGCAACAGTCCCAGGCCACTTCAAAATAATTAGCCTACTTCTCAGAGCCTGGGACCTAATGAAGATTAGCAAAGTTGCATCTTAGAGTACTGAGATAAACAGTACTAAGCCACTGCTCCTGATTCCTCCCATTAAGCTGGGAAAATAGTCACTGGGTAAAAGGCACAAGTTATTTTTTAAACACTGACCTGCTTTGTCCTGGGAATCATCAAATTCCACATTGAAAGAGTGACCATTGTTGAGGATCCTCCGAGAAACCGCTTGCTCGTAGGAAGGACACAAAGACTTCAGGGCAGGGTCATGAAGGGCTGCTTTGGTGTCAATGTCAACAGGGGACTGGCGCTCTCCCTTGGCAATGGGGAAGTCCTTATGCCAGTTCTCCGGTCCTAGCGTTCAGAAGAGACCTGTGAATCCCCCAGTGTTGGGAAGGGCACACCCAGCACCTAGAAAGGGGCAGTGATTCTGGAGCCAATCTGCTCCGTTCCAATTTTGGTGGCACCACTTAGCTGAATACCTCTGGCAAAGCCCTTAATTCGTGCCTCAGTTTCATCATTTGTATTATGGGGTAATAACATCTGTATCGTAGAAGTTGTGAGAATGGGAATCAATACATGAAAGGTCATTGAACAAAGACTGAGTGCCGTATAAATATTACCTTTGTTTACCCTCATTTTATTGAATTCAGCGACTGAAATTGCGCACACACTACCGTCAGGGCTTGTGGGTAGCATTTAGGATATTCAAGCTCATTTAAGATTAGAGCAGGTTGGGATTTCTCCCTAGTGTCCTACTGAATGTAAAGGCCGAGTCACTGCTCAGGCCCAGGCACCTCTCTTGTAATCATCAGGATCCTCACTACCTGGGAAGCCCCACGCCACCCCCAGACACGCAAGGTGCTCCAGACGCATCTTCCTCTTGCGTCGGTTGGCTCTGGAGAACCCAGATCGGTAGCCATGATAAAGCCGGGTTTCTGGTGACCCCCTAATATGAGGAGATAAGAGATGATGGGGAAACCCAGAAATCACCGCAATGGATTCAAACCAGCCCACGAAAATGCCCCGGGACAGTTCGTGTTGAGCGCCTTAGCCACAGGTGGTGCTGAGAATGAAGTGTGTAGGGGGGAGGGGGTCCCCTAATTCTTCTGCAAGCAACAACTAAAATTTTCCCGTTACAAGCCTTCCTCGCTTCCTCCTAGGTCGGGTCAGGGTAGTCTCCGGCTCGGGGCCCGGGGCAACTGTCCTCCAGTCCCGACGCTGAGGCTGCGCTCCTCCTCCCTCGGGCCCTGCGCGCCTCCGCTGGATGCGGGGATTCCTCGACAGTGGCCTCGGGGGCTGGGGCACCGGGGGCATCCCAGGGCCGGGGAGCGGCGGGCGGCGCAGGCTCGGGCGCCCACCTTGTCTCGGGTGCCTCGACTCGCCGCGGTCAACGGCAGGTGCGGGCGTCGCGGGGCCGGGGCCGAGACCGGGGCCCGGGGCGCCGCCGCCGCGCCGCCCTCCGCCTGCACTGCACTCACCGTTGTGCTTGCCGTATCCCCAGTGGTGGGCCATGGTCGCGCCGCTGGTCGAGGCAGGGCAGGAGTTGGCGCCGTTCTAGCGGCGGCGGCTCGGGCGCCTGCACCGTGTGTCCGCGGGTCGCGCCGTCACCGGCTTTTATAGGCTCCCGCCAACTTCGTGTTCGGGGGCGGCCCGGGGGAGGGAGCCCCGGGTGGACCTGGATGAGGGGAGGAGGAGGTGACGGGCGGAGGTGATCTCCCAGGGCTTGGGGAGGGTCAGGCGGGCGAGGCACCGGGGGCGGGGAGAACGCCCTCTCGGGCGGGCGCTCCGCTGGGCTCGGGACCTCCTCTCCCGCCCCCCGGCTCCCCTCGGCCCCGCGGTCCGGGCCGCAAGTCCCTGGGCTGGCGACGAGGCTCCAACCGCTCGGCGCGCGTGGTGGCGGCGGCGGCGGCGGCGGCTCCCGGGCTCCTGGGTGGGACTGGGGCCGGCAAGCGTCTAGGAGCACCCCATCCCCCTCCTGGGCGCGGAGTCTGGCGGCCGCGCTGACTGCTCGGGCCCCGGGCCCCTGGTGCCTTTCATCCGTCGTCCGCATTGTCCTCGCATCCCTGGCCTCAGAGCCCTCCCGCCCCACCCTATTGGCCCCACCCGCGCCGGGGTCTCCAGCCCCGCGGGCTTACTCCCTGGTGTCCCCGGCCCGGGACTGGCAAGCTAGGTTAGGAGCTATGACCTTGGGGCAAATAGGGATACGGTCCCTGAGGCTCTGGGGAGCCAGCAGCTTCGGCTACTGAGAGCCACGCGCCCCCTGCTGGACGGCCGTGGAGTAAAGCGCGCAAGAGGGGCGAGAGTCTGTTCTGCCCTTAGTCCACACTGAGGCGAGCATGGGAGATTGCATTTCCTTGCATGCTGTCAGGGTATCATATGAAGTGCTCATCTCCTCCTACCTTCCTCCTTCTCCTTAAAAAATTAACTTTGGGGAGAGGCTTCCTCGCTGAATACATATTAATTTAAAACTTGTTCCCCAAAACTTCTAAAACAAATTACTTTTCTCAGAGAAATTAGGTAAAAGAAAGTATTTCTTGCAAAGGGTGAGAACTTGCCCTGGCTGAGAAAGGAAACTTGGCGTCTGGGATACGTAAGAAATAATTCCAAAAAAAAAAAAAAACAAAACAATTGAGAGGACTTTGTGGGGCAAAATGGGCCCCCTTCTTCATATACATACACACATATATTTATGGTTGTATTGATATGAAGATTAATATTTTAACATTATATATTTCAACATTTTCTTTGACTTTTTTTTTTTTTTTTACCTTCTGACTTGAAAAGAAAACATTTCTATTGACATCCTAAAGTGCTTTGGGCTTGAAACACTGTCCTTACTGTACCCAATAGATAAGTCAGGACTGTTTTTAGGTGGGGACAGAAGTCATTTGCTTCAAGGGACTTTGCCACAAAAATGGGAGGAGGATTTTCTGTCTTGTGATCTTTGAGAGCTTGTATTAAAGTTAAAATTGAAGAAGCAGAAACAGTTTTATACAATTCTATCAGCCTTGACTTCATATTACTTTTACAGATAAAGGAATAAATTATAACATTAGTATAAATTTCTGTAATGTTGATCTCAAAATCTTTATTTACTATATATTTCAGTCACAAATATGATTCATGTTTAGATTTATTTGTTTTTGTTCTAAGATTCTAGAAAAGTGTGTACCTCTGGTTTTGGGAGGAAGGGAGGTCTTTTCATTATGTCACAGTGAATTCTTAGGCAAAAGGAACAATGAACTATTTTTGGTTTCTAGGACCATCACAAAATGTAGTTTGTAGTTAAGAAAAACTTTTTATTTGTGCCTCTCTAACTACATAGTCTTTTATGGGGCTCAGTGTAATAATTTTGATTCTTTGCACAATTTCAGGATATTTATTTAACTCAAAAGGAGAGGGCTTGGCAGTTGCTATGAGACTCTTCTCTAGGCCCTGGTGATGTACAATTGACAAGTACCAGGAGTTGAGAGTTGAGTAAAGTGAGTTCTAAAGATTCTGTGAAGGTATCCAGGCTATTAGATAGGCTGGCATCCTTGCCTCTCAGTTTCTGCAAAGCTGGATTGTGGCTTTACTAACAGAGGTAATAGGAGCATATTTTGATTATTAATATCTCCAAAACTTCAAACACCACCAAATTGCAGTTAACCAAATAGAGTCTTAGTATTCAAGTTTCCCCTTTCTCTTTCACTTCTAGAGAATGAACTAATTTTCAATGGAGCAGGCCCTCCCCACAGAGCTGCTACTGGGGAGAATGTCACGCTCACTGCAGGGCAAAAGTGGCTCACCTTTGTATACTCAGCAGAGATCTAAAAAATGTTTTTTAATATTTTTTGTGTTACAGTGATTGTGTTAGCATTTATTTCTATCAGTTTTTTACTATCTTTCTTTATTTGTATTTATTTTATGATGGTGATGGCTTTATGCCTTCGTGTAGATCATTCAGAATCTAACTTTATTTTACTGAGAGCATTCTTAGAAGACAGTTGTGATTTAGTAACATGTAAAAAGACTAATACTGGATTTTTAAAACAAAATTAATAATTATCTTATACACCCACGTTTCTACTAGAGGGAAGGACTGGTTCATTTAAGAATACTTCTAAGTAAACCGTATAGTACTTGAATAAAGGTGCTTTTTTTCCACCCCAGGAGGAAAAAAAAAAATGGCAGGCTGTATATCAGGAAAATATAATACAAAAATCTTTAAGTCTGCATTCTAATTATTATAATAAAAAAGCTTCTAATATATTAATCTTGGTAAACATATAAAATAAAATGGAAAAGTGCTTTTCCCTCCAAAAGTAAAGATATTGTTAATATATTCTAACAAAGTGAGATATGCATGGTTTATTAATGTTTAACCATAAAACCAATAAGATAATAAGAACCAGATAGTCTCATGTTTGTTACAATTATAGTATCAAAGTGAATATGGAGGCTAAGAGCCACTCCCTTCTTGGGGCTCTTATAGGTCTTTACACACACATCCCTCTATCTTAGTATTTGTGACACAGCATTCTAATCGGACACTGTATCGTAATCACCAAGTTGTAATCCACCACCCCAATGAGCTGTTGGCTGCTCATTTGTAAAGCAGAAATGATGACACCCACCCAGCTCAGAGTTGTTGTGAGCATTCAGTTAGTGACTACTATAAATGACCTGCTACATGAAGGCATTCAGTAACTAACTGGTGGCTATTCAGTTCCTCCCAGACAGTGCTAAACTGTTAGAATATAATGTAATGAATGTAGAATTAAATACCTGGGCAAGGTTCAAGGGAATAACTAAGGAGAATGATCTTCCAGAGATACAAGTGTTTTTGTTGGGGGGTTGGAAGAGTGCTTGGGTCATGGAGACGTCCACGCTAGCACACTTGCATTTTTTTTTTTTTTTTTTTTAATTAAACTGAGCGCCCTGAGGTTGGGAACTGTATCCCATTATTCACTTCTGGATCCTAGGTACCTACCATGTTTTTGTAACCTGAGCCCCAGGACACAAGTAATAACTACCCAAGAATTCTCTTTGAAATTATGTA
Organism: Mirounga leonina; assembly: GCF_011800145.1. Lineage (NCBI taxonomy): Eukaryota > Metazoa > Chordata > Mammalia > Carnivora > Phocidae > Mirounga > Mirounga leonina. Next base: position 34,058,153 of record NW_023270415.1, on the reverse strand, counting down.
GTCATTAATCCAAATGGAGGTAATTTCAGTTTCTCTTTGCAGAAATCGGTCACTTAACGAATAATGTTGTGCTGAAATTATACTTGCTTTTGAATCTGGGCTAATTCACTAGTCCTCTGACCTCAGGCCAATTGCTTGGTCTTGCAGAGATTCCGTTTTCTCATGTGTAAAGCTAGGATATTAATAATGTCTACCTCATAAAGGTGTGGTGAAGACTGTAGGAGATAATTCATATAAAGGATTTAGCACAGTGCCAATAATTAGAGATTGATAAATGTTGGTTATCATTATTACTATTATACATTTCTGAGCTCCAGTTACGTGCTTAACATTTTTAGGTAGTACATAAGCTGTAAAAGCTTTAGTCATCTATCCATTCATTCATTCAACAAATCTGTGAAGTACTATAATGTGCCAGGCATCAGCCCAGGGGGTATAGCCATGAACCAGATCAATAGGATCCTTGCCCTAGTGGAGCTTACATAGGGATGGATGGGGGTAGTATACAATAAATAAATAAGCAACAAAAAAGTTAATTTCCAACAGTGGTAATTACTACAAAGAAAATAAAGCAGGATGGGTAGAAAATTATGAGAGGGAGATGTTACTGTAGACACAGTCAGTGGTTATGGGAACTCTGGGGAAGGAAGTGCCATTTCAGGAAAGATCTAAGGAAAGACATTTCCGGCAGAGGAAACAGTAAGTGTAGAGGCCCTGACTGAAGACATTTCTAGAACAGAAAAGCTTGTGCCTGGAGCGTTGTGAATGAAGAAGAGACAAGTAGGTGTAGGCGGAAGCAAGCAGGGGCTACAGGCTGCAAAGCCTTGCAGACCGAGATACCAGGAATGATTTTATACCAATTACATAGCGGAGCCACCAGGAGGCTGTAAGAAAAGGAATGATACAAACTGCAACATATAGCATTTCAGAAGGAAAAGCAGTTGAGAGATTTATGTGGTCCAAGTCTTTATTCTATGGATGAGGAAATTAGCAGAAGTTCCCAGAATGCCTTTGATCATTTGACAATGACCTTTCACAAAAAGATCCAAACTCCTCTTCCTGACATATAAAGCCACTTTAATCCAACCTCTGGCTTTCCTCTCAGCCTCTGAGTTTCTTGACATTCGTCTGCCATGGGATGGGAGGCGATATCACACAGTCACCAAGAGCTAAGGTTTTGTGAGTTTGGATTCAGCTTCTAGGACTTATCTTTTATATAACCTTGGATGACTTACTTCAGAAGCTCCCCAAGCCTCAGTTTCCACATCTGAAATGTAAAAAGGGTACCCTGGACTGTTGAAATGTTAAATGGACTAATTCGTGGGATTTTGTCATGTAAATTAGCCTGATGTCTGGTATACTACTAGGTGCTCCTTTAGGATTCTTGTTCTTGCAGCAGAGACATAGAATTGTGTGATGGGAATCAACTTTGCAAGAAGACAGACCTGAGTTCAGATTCTACTTCAGCACTCACTTGCATCACCTTAGGCAAGCTAAGTAGTCTCTCTGAACTTCACTTCCTTATTTGTAAATTAGGGGGCAAATTCAAGCTCTGGATCATTATGATGAGAACTAATGTCTGGAAGATACCATTTACGGTTCTGGCACTTTTTAAAAATTGAATAAATAATATAATTATCATTATAGTACTTTCCACTGTAAAATAATAGATTGGCTTTTCTGTTTCTCTAACTCACATAAAAAAAAATCACATTTACTTTGTGAACATTTTTGGAGTTCCTACTCTTACAAAAATAGCACTTACTGAAAACTGATTATGCTTCAGGCATGGTTCTAAATGCCTCACATAGGCCTACTTTATAGCCAGGGATGCTGAGGCATAGATGAAAGTCAGTTTACCCCAGTATCCACTAGGAAGCCATGGAGCCAGGTGTGAAACCAAGTAGTCCTACTTCAGAGTTTGAGCTCTTAGCAATGAGCCTCACTGAGGGCTGGCTACGTGTCTCTAAGGAGTGTATAAAGGCTCCTTCTCCTGCCATTGTAGTAAAAATGCCTTAGGATTATGTCTGCAATTCTACTCTGTAAAACAGAAAAGTTATATCAACATACTGCTCATCTTCAAGGTTTCCTACCAAACCCCCTCTAACCATAAAGTGGCAGGAAAGAGCATTAACTCCACATCTAATGAACAGATGAGTTCACTTCCCTGAGTAAACTGCTTTGCAGACTTAAAAAATTTAGTTCCTCAATGTGTCTTTGTTTTTTCATGACAACTAGTAGCATTTAAACTTTTCTATAAGTAATTAAATTCATTTAGGTTTTAAGAGTCGTTGGGGAATTCAAACATTGCTACCAAGTTTCAGTTTCAACCAGAACTAGAATGGAAATAATAAGTGGGACAATTACATGAAAGAAATGTAAATTCTGCTTTTTAAATATTTTGTGTTCCGTGATAGCTACCACACGCAGTACCAAGAAATCTTCAGTTTAATAAGAATAAAAGTCTATCTCCTCTTAGAGCATTGGTTCTCGGCGAGGGGGCAATTTTGCTCCCCAGAGGATACGGACGATGTCTGGAGACATTTTGATTGTCACAGCAGGGGTGCCCTTGATCCAGGAAAGCTGCTAACCATCTTACAGTGCACAGGACAGCCCCTTATAAAACAAAGAATTATTCCACCTAAAATGTTAATAGTACCAAGATCACAAAGCCCTGCCTTAAGAGTATCTATAAGGTTATGCTTTTGTGGAAGGTCTGAAAAAAGAGCTATATATGTGGCCAGCCACACAGGAGCCCTGGGACCGTGCCTTGCCCATAATACGTCCTCGCTGATTTTTTTGTTGGTTAGACAAGGCAGAAAAGAATAAAATCCCACCTCTGTACCTTAAGATCATTGTTTATTCACTTTGCTTCAGCATATTTCCAAAGATGGCTTTCCTACCAAAATCGTGATAGTTTGATTTTGTTAATAGTAGCTTCATCACAAGATTGAACTTCTCGTTTGCTTATACATCGCCATGTTGTATGTGGAATTTTTTACTTCTTCTAGAAACAAGAACAATTGAACATTTTCCATGCAAGGGGAATTTACAAGTAAGTTTTTCCTCCTGATCAAGGGCAAGCATCAGGATTCACCAGTGTCATAAACTAGAAGCAAAACATACTTTGCCTCCCCAAATTATCCTCTTCTACTTCCACCCTCAGCTAATCCCCACTCGGTGAGACAGTGGGTAAAACAGTGGCCCAGCTCAGCGTGGAACCATAGAACAGAAGAGAGTTGCCAGCTGGTCAGAGACTGTATAACTTGATCTTGTCAGCAGAAGCTTCCAAACCAGCTATCTCCACGGCGTAACGCATCTACCCCCGGGGTGCACATGTGAGGCCACTCCACGGCAGGAGGACAGTGTGAGCACTACAATTTATGGTTATTTTTTCACCCTCTAAGAATGTCTACTTTGCTTAGATTTTATAATATATAAAATAGTGCAATACTGTGTGTATATAATATATTTTTAGAAATCCTATGTTGGGGGTTCATGCCCTAAAACTATGCCCTAGTGGCCTACATCATCCAAAAGAAGTATGGAGGGGTGCCTGGGTGGCTCAGTCAGTTAAGTGTCTGCCTTCGGCTCAGGTCATGATCCCAGGGTCCTGGGATCGAGCCCCACATCAGGCTCCCTGCTCAGCGGGGAGTCTGCTTCTCCCTCTGGCTCTGCCCCTCCCCCTGCCCATGCTTACTCTCTCGTCTCTCTCAAATAAATAAATAAAATCTTTAAAAACAAACAAACAAACAAAAGGAGTGTGGAGTCCATTGTTGGCCTAGAGGCCCAGGTGCCCCAGAGCCTTGTTTTGTGGGTGACCTATACCCTTGGCTCCTTCTTTCAAATGGCACTGATATCGCCATTGAACATATATTTCGTGCCCAGTGTGCTGGGTACCGTGGTCATGCCTGATAAGCCCTTCCCTTCCATGGTCACAGCCATGTTTAGTACAATTTCTTTTCAGTAATGTTTAGACATTGCCCATTTCTATTTTTTTCTTCTCCTTGATGCTTCTCGGTAGTTCCTTGACTTACTTTTCTTTAGTTCTAACTGGACACACTTCTGAAAAGCATGAAACCCTTTCAAAAAGAGAGTTTCTTTAGTCATTTGCATATACTTGTAAAATGATATCTCAGATACGGAATGTTTTTGCCCGGCTAAAAGCACTATCCTCTTAGCAAGTTGCAAACTTTGTTCTTTACTCCTTGTGGTTATTTCATAATTCCTCTGAAACTCCTCTACCCCTCTGAGGGCCTAATCAATGCTTCATACCAATTAAGCTGCTAAGGACAAGAGGCTTTTTAGCACACCTCGCAATCTTGACAACAGGACCTTAATTTTTAGAGAAACGAAATCAGAAGGAAGAAATGAGACCTTCTCTGATGAAATACCATGAAAATAACTTTAAATAAAAAAAATTTATAATAGACAGCCAGAAATTTACATATCAAATTATGAGTTGAGCCATAATATACCGCCCATCCCCAACCACAACCAACAACCAAAATAGACCCTGAGTCTGATCTGGTAAATTCACTGTCTGAGTAAATGTTTTTCTCAAAGAATTCTCAACTATACTATGAAGTAAGCTCTGGGAAGTAATTACAAGTACATGAGTACATATGTGGTATATAGATCTGTGTTGTTTGTATAGGGCAGGAAATTTACCTGAGTTGACCATCTACTGATTAAGGTGGAGCAGAATGTGTCAGTTGAAAATGTTTATTGAATTTTTAGAAGTATCACACTTTGCTTATCTCTGGCCAGGCCACAAAGATTTGAGTCAGAGAGAGTTATCTTTATTACGTATGTACAATTACTATGAGTATCTTCACACCAAGCCGAATGATATGGAGAACTGAAGTCACTAGTGAGAAAATGAAGGCAAGCTCATAAAAGTTCAAGCACTAGTATGAATCGTGCCAATCAGTATCACCAGAGGCCAGTACCACAGGCTCATTGCCAACCTACCTCTTCGATTTGCACATTAGAAGCACGAGTGCTAAAAGAGATAAATAACCGGGTAGAGGATCTCCTTTTATATCTCTTAAAACATGTCTCCTCTACATTAAGTTCATTTTTAAAATTTAAATTTTCAAATGATAAGTTCTGAATATATGTGATGTGAAACTGCTTCTCTTCTCCCATTGTTACTCTCTCTCTCTTTTAAGGTTTTATTTATTTATTTCACAGAGAGAGGGAAAGCGAGAAGGCACAAGCAGGGGGAGCTGCAGGCAGAGGGAGAGGGAGAGGCAGAGTCTCCACTGAGCAGGGAGCCTGATGCGGGGCTTGATCCCAGGACCCCAGGATCATGACCTGAGCCGAAGGCAGGTGCTTAACGACTGAGCCACCCAGGCACCTCCATTGTTACTCTCTTCAGAGACAAGCCTGGGTTGCAACAAAGGAACTTCTGCATTCCTCCAAGAAGTCTTTGAGATGCCAGTTTCTGACATTCCCAGGATGAGAGCATAGGTCCCATCAACTCAAGGTCTTAAACTGACATTCAGTATTTTAAAATTCTTACTGCCCCATCCATCCATCTGTCCATTCCTCCCCCTATCAACAAATACTTTTTGAGCACTGACTAGGCTCCAGATACTGTGTTAGTGCGGGGGCCTCAATTGTATAACAAGACGGATAAAGTTCTTATCCTTTTAAAACCTCCCCACCCCCATTGCTCATCTCTCACACACACTCACGTACACATACGCGTACACACACACGAGGCCTACGTTACAGGTAGAATGTAAAAATATTCTTGTTACTCCTAAGATTGGCTCCTGGTGCAAGAACCAGACCCCTCGATGTTCACTGAGCAGCAGGCTCCTTGTTGCTAACTTTCTGCTTGCTCCTTTTCCCACTTAGTTGTCAGTTCTTCCCCTTGGCTGGGCCCTGACTTATGCCTGCTCTTCTTGGCTTGTTTCATTTTCCTACCCTTGCCAGGCCCACTCTTTGGGGTCTCCAGCGAATGCCTTAGGCCCTCCATTAAACCAATCACACAGAGGAGCAGAGTGTGAATTTTACAAGCCAAAGTTGCATAATATTTTCAAACACTTCCATTTGTAATATACTTTCTTGGGAGTCAAGTGTCCTTGGGGGGATGACTTCCCTTGAACAAATGTGTTTGGAACCATCCAAATTTCAGATGAGTTGAGTGAGTATGATAGAAATTTATGGACATGTTTGAAACAGAGAATATGTGCATTTAATGGTCTAAATGTTTTCCCTGAGTTTCCAGCCTTCTCTACCTGGAAATGACTTAACTACAAGGGAGAATCTAATTCTCTGTTTACTGCACAGAGTTGATTCTCACCGCGCTAAAATTAGCTTTCAAATCACTGGGTTTCATGCCTCTCCAGCATACTTGATCCCCTGTGACTGCACAGTTAGATTCGCTCTTACTCCTGCTGATTACCTGTGATTATCTACCTGGTCAAGTTGTCAGGTGGCTGCCATTAAACACCTTTGAATCTAAAGTAGTTCATCAGCTCTCTAGTCATTCATTCCCTTGATCCTAGATTTTATGCCTACCCTGTTTTATTTCCTTTTGTATAATTGGAGTTGAGTCACCCCCAAATGGATAAACTCTTCTCCCAGGTTAACTTAAGCACCTCATTCAGGATCCTGACTTTATGACATGCCCAGACAAGACCCAAATTAATTTCATGGCAGGAGACTTTCTATATTTACAATTAGGATAGATTTTCCACTTCATGCAGCACTCCAAGGGACTCTATCCTGCCCACATTTGAAAGTCAGTTAAGCAGAATGAATGTGATGGTTTTCCCACCTCTCCTCTTTGGTTTATATTCTGGATGTTTTCCTAACCAATACACTTCCTCAGGGAAGGTACAGAGCTCCTGGAACAGAATCTTCTTCAGGAAAAATTCTCTGGTCTTCCTCCAAATCACCCCTTCTAGCATCATGCTAGTTTCTAACATGGCCACATCTTGATTTTCTGCTGCCTAGTATGGGGCAAGAGTGCCAAGCACAGAAATCCATTAGGGGAACCCTTTACAGTAACTCCTTTACCATCATCTGAATTAAGATGTGAATTCATGATGTTACTAATAGATACGTAAAGAAAAAACATGATTTTACAACTTTTTTTTTTTAAGATTTTATTTATGTATTTGAGAGAGAGAGAATGAGAGACAGAGAGCACGAGAGGGAAGAGGGCAGAGGGAGAAGCAGACCCCCTGCTGTGCAGGGAGCCCAATGTGGGACTCGATCCCGGGACTCCAGGATCATGACCTGAGCCGAAGGCAGTCGCTTAACCAACTGAGCCACCCAGGCGCCCAGAAAAAACATGATTTTAGGTATCGAATAAGCCATTAGAGTTTTTCCTGGTTAAAGTAAAATTAGTTTTCAGGAGAGAATTAACTCCTATTGAGAGTTTCATTACATGCTACAATAACTATTCTAAGAAGTTATATGTACTAACTCATCTAATTCTTTAAAAAAAAAAAAAAAAAACCCTCTGAGCAAGTATCATTATCATTCCTATTCACAGATGAGGAGATTGAGGCCGGAGAAATTAACTTGCCCGAGAGGACATATGCAGCAAGAGCTGCGTAACTTGCACCCAGGCCTCCAGAAGACTGAACAGGGCTATAAAATGCTTGCCTCTCATTTATTTAAGTTTTGGTTCAACAACTACTAAACTCTAATCTCTAAGGCCTCACTTTTGGCTATTAAAATGCTCAAAAATAAGAATCCCTCGCCATCTTTTCTTTTGTAGATAGATATTAGTGGTTAATATTAAACATCTGAGAAAAGGAAAAGGAGTGTTCTGGATTTTAAAAAACAAGCAAACAAACAAAAACCCTCATTGCTCTGCAACTAACAGCCTGGCTTTTCATTTCATCGTCATTTTTGTAATTGTTTTGCTGCCATCTAGTGACCCAAATGAAAATTAAATACGAACATAATTTTGCCTTCTCCTTTTCATTTTAAATCTGTAAGTGCTAGCTTAGGGGTAGTTTTTAAAAATCATTAAATTTTCACATTAAATCTGAAAAATTTTACAGTTCTCGTTTTTTTACAGTTTTCATTATTTGTAAGATTTATTTCTTTATTCGAGAGAGAGTGAGTGGGAGGAGGGGCAGAGGGAAGAGGGAGAGAGAATCCCAAGTGTGAGCCAGATTATCCCACCACCCTGAGGATCAGGACCTAAGCCGAAACCAAGAGTCCAACGTTTAACTAACTGCGTCCTAGATGCCCCAGTTTTCATTCTTACCTCTTCTCACTTGTTCTTCCTCTACTAAGATAATATTTTTACTCATATCCAGAATTCCTCTTTAATATCAAACAAGAAGTCGTTAGAAGAGAAACTAAAATCTAATTTATTTATGTGTGGTCTCTGATGTGGTTTTGGACTATAGGTATTTGTTTTACAACAACTTTATTTGTGGCAACTTTTTACATGTATCCAAGCCAGTTAATAGCTGATCAATTTCACCCATATTTATTTGATTACATAAATGAGTACAGTTAGATGTTGAAACCTACATGTCCTACGTAGAACACTTCCCGTTCACCTATATAAATATTCACTAATTGCACATAAAGAGTTTTGGATCAGTGGCCATGAATATTTACCTTTTCATAAGTATATTGTCTCCCCGTTAAAGGGGTAGGATTATAATATATTTGCACTCTCAAATCTAACAGTACCTTATATTCAGTAAATTCTTACTGATTATGTGCCATTCATTGACTTTTAAGGATATAGTTATCTGAATATTCCGACACACTTAATTCGAATTAGTTTCTGTTCTGTGTTGAAGTTTAAAAATATCTACAATGATTACATCCTAAAGAACAAACGTTGGCAGATGCCGAAACATGTTCCACACAGCCCCTAGCCACGTCTCCCGCGTAGGCTGCGTATGTCGGAAGTGCAATTGTTTGGAATCATGCGTGATCATAAAAATGATCCCTCCACTGAATAAGGACATATGTGTGGTTTCAATATTCTAATGAGCATATATAATAACTCAGCATTTTGAGTGCAGAGAGAAATTGGAAGTCTTAAGTTGGCTGATAATTGTGAGCTTTGACAATGACCCTGGTTGGAGGGGAAAATATGTTCCAACAGGGAAGCTGTCATCTGAAGCTAAAGAGAACATTTCCCAAGGAGGTCTAAACTAAATAAGGTGAGCAAAAAAGCCAGTATTAGTCTTAATTATGTGGAGTAATTGGTTGTTCAAGAAGATGAGTATTCGTCCTGGGGTCATCTGTGTTCATCACATCATTTATTCACCAGATATTTATTGAGTGCTTATTAAGTGCCACACACACCTACTAAGGCAATAAGGGGAGTTTCAGTTTATAAGATTCACATCTGTGCATGGAACTCACGGTCGAGGGAGATAGCCTTTCTTGATTGGACCTTTTTCCCTTAAAACGGTTCCAGCCTTGCATAGCCTGTGTTCTTGAATAAGGACCACTGTAGCTGGTGGTAAGTTATAAGTTCCTCTCCTACGTAGAGTGTATGTTGGATGCATTTTAACAGTGCTTTAAGCATTACTAAGTAAGTACCCTGAGAGAATCAGCTTGTGTATTACCACTAATTGATGAAAGCTCCACACCTCCTAATTTCAAGGGATTTAATTAACACATCCACTTCGCACTGACCAACCTGGTTTTACTTCACCGAAGTGGTAATCTATTAAATAACTTGAGTCTCCTAGGGCTTTGTCACCTGACTTGACTTCCAGCATCACAGGACTCTCCTGACCCAATACCATTTTCATTCCTTGGGGTGATGAAATTATTGCTGTCATTTTCTAAGGTAAGTTAGTATATTAGCCAGTGATGTGATGAAAGACATATCAAAGCCACTAACTGCAAAATTAGACTTTATGTCTAAACATATTAAATGTTTTGAAGGTCTCAATGTATGGGCTTTTGTAGTATTAGACTAGGGTCATCCCAATGCACATTAAAAAATATAAAGATGTAAAAGCTACAGTTTGACTTGATTCCATGCCCCTAAGTAGCAATCATGGTACTGGTATGGACCTCAGAGTCCTAAACCAACTTCGAGGCTTCTGGAAACTAGTCCACACTCTCAAATATATGGCCACACATTCCTCTTCTTGTCTGCGATTTTCTCTGAGGGCCCTCACTGATTCTTAGCCGTTCCGTGAGGAATGTAACATCCAATTAAAATCAGAACCTGAGTTTGTCATCATCACCGTTCAGTTATGAAAACAAATTTTGCTATTCTTAGTTTTACTCCATGTCTGTCATTTATGACCGTTTTCTTCACTAAAAAACACAACAAGATTTTTCTCATTCATGTCTTTATTAGTTTTGACGATCAATACAACTGCTTTTACTTCAAGTGCAGTCATTAACTCCTTCATGTTCTAGGAATTATATTATTCTACCCTCAAATTAGAAAGATATCAGAGGCAATTTTTATTTTAATAAGCATGCAAAGAGAAAAGTAGTAAAATTAAAAATAAATGGCCCTCCTTCAGGTAAAGAAAAATGTTAGGATAAAGTTAGCTATCTTTATGAAGAAGAAATTCAAATACAGGATCAAATTTTTTAAGCTCCTGGTTGGATGTGTTTTCCTTTCATTGATAATCAAAACCAGGTAATCTCTACAGTAGCTAGAATTATAATAAATAATGGACCTCTTACTGGTTTTATTTAAGGGTTAAAACGCATCATTTCATTGCTTGGTGTGCATAGTCATTTTAATTTCTGGCTTATGTTTAATTGCTCTACGATCTTCATACACATCTACTCCTACATATAGAATTATTCATTATTTCTTTAAGATGGACAACTCAAAATATGAAAATGATAAAACTGAAGTTCTGTGAAATTTAAGAAGACAGAAAAATGGTACCCAATACCCATTTTTCTATATCTTTACTCTCCCACTTGTTTCTTCTTTGAAACCTTACTAACAATGCTACTTTTATAGGAAAGATGATTATTACAAAGGCCAAAAGCTTTCATATTACATCTTGTCAAAAGTAACTTTGGTTTCTCGGTTATTGCACCCTTGCATTCTTTGCTCGGTGTGGAAAGCTGAAATATACTTGGAGTAAGGAGCACCAAAAGGAACCAAGCTCTCCAATGGCAGGTTTCCTTTCCTGAAGAGGGCAAGCTCCAGCGGCCTCATTTGAAGGAGGCTCTCACCACCCTGCCCTTGATCGGCTGCGGAGGACGCCAGTTCCCCACCAGGGGCACTGGGGGCTCGTTCTCAGCGCTGGAGAAAAGGCTCCGCAGCTTTGCCATCTGCAAGGGGCAAGGGAAGACTGTCAGCGTGACATTCAGACCAAGTGCACATATTTGTACGTGACAGAAATTTCTGGCTTTTGGGGCGCCTGGGTGGCTCAGTTGGTTAAGCGACTGCCTTCGGCTCAGGTCACGATCCTGGAGTCCCTGGATCGAGTCCCGCATCGGGCTCCCTGCTCGGCAGGGAGCCTGCTTCTCCCTCTGACCCTCCCCCTTCTCATGTACTCTCTCTCATTCTCGCTCTCTCAAATAAATAAATAAAATCTTAAAAAAAAAAAAAAAAGAAAGAAATTTCTGGCTTTTAAAACAAGACAAACCAGAAAACCTGTTGGTCCAGAGTTATTTGGCTACCAGCTCCTGCATAATAGAAGCCTTTTCTGTATTTGTAAAAACACTTTTCTTTTCTTCATTTTATATAGGATCACCATGCCCTCTGGTCCAAGTGTTACCTCCTGAATTCTGAAGCAATTATTTTAATTTGACTGGTCAGTATGAAGCATATACTTTATGTAGGAGGGGATGACAATATCAGCGCAAATAATAAGCGTAATTGGCTCTTCGTTGTATACGTTTATGGAGTCTCTTCTTTTTTAAAGAACACAAAGAAATTAGTCATGCTATATTTAAAATTTCAAGAACATTTTTAAAGATTTTTTTTTCTTAAGGGAGAAGAATTTAGGAAACTATCATCAGTACTGTATTTCTACATGAAAATGTTTTTAGCTTTCTCCTTAAGAAAATTTCATTCCTCTTTCAGAATATGTATATGAGTGAAACTGACCATTAAATCTGATCTTTTGACAAAAGAGATCGTATATACTTGAGTCTGTAACTGGCAGAAATATGAAAACTCTTGTCTTAAGTAAGGGAAATGTACCGGTAAACTACGATTAAAGTAGATATTCATGATCTATTGTGTGAGTTTCTGTGTTGTCTACTTGCTTTAATTTATTCTTCTCCATATCACTGCCTACATATTTTTTCCCAGTCTTTCCTTGAAAGTCTCTTTGATCAATGTTGCAAGGACATTCTTTAGATGAACACTAAGAACAAAGGCCTCAGCAAAGGAGTGAAGAGGTATTGGAAGCAGACAGACATTGAAATCTCAGCTCCTGCATTTGGCTGGGTGATCATGGACTAACTAGTTAACCTTTTAACCATATCTGTAGAACTGGAAAAATTGCATACAGCTCACAAGGATGTTAAATCGCTTCCATTAGTATCCTTCTCCCCAGGCCTGTATTTACAATCTCCTAACCAGTACTTAGTAGAGGGAGCTCCAACTTAACAAAGGTGAACTCATATTAATAATCTAAACCCTTAAGTGTTTTTAGAGCATAAGCTCAGTCATTGTTCAGTATCACAACCACCGTTAAATGATCTGTGTTCATCCTGGTACTTTTGGGAGCCAAGTTTTAGAAAGTTGAACAAACTGACTGTAATTAACCTGAGCAAACTCAGAAATGCCTAGTCAGACAGCTGGTCTGTAAGCATCCTTGTAGCAGCTGTACATTTTCCATTCAGCATCTGTATCTTATACAGCCACTCAGCGATGTAAGTTCACATGTTCTCAAGGCTCTGCCTGGAGCTGCCATTTACCTGGTTGGAGCTCACGGTGATGGGCTCCTTCAGCAGGAGCCACACGATGCACTCCTCACAGGGCGGCGTGGTGAAGGAGCCGTGGTAGGTCCAGTAGTCCCGGCAGGTGGGGAACAGAGAGGACGGGTCAAAATGTGTGAAGGGCGCCTCCTTGCCCTGGGAGAGAGCAGGGCACAGGCCCGATCAACAGGTGCACTCACACCACCCACCCCAAGGGTCTCACCATTTTCTAAGAATGGATTTCAAATGCACTAAAGAAAACAGAATTATTATTATTATTATTATTTTTTAGTAGCCTCCACGCCCAGTGTGGAGCCCAACTCGGGGCTTGAACTCAAGACCCTGAGATCAAGACCTGAGCTGCCATCAAGAGTGGGATGCTTCACTGACTGAGCCACCCAGGCACCCCAAGAAAATGGAACTTTTATTTTTTTTATTATTTATTTTTGGAACTTTTATTTTTTATTTTTTAAAAGATTTTATTTATTTATTTGACAGAGAGAGACACAGCAAGAGAGGGAACACAAGCAGGGGGAGTGGGAGAGGGAGAAGCAGGCTTCCCGCCGAGCAGGAAGCCCGATGCGGGGCTCGATCCCAGGACCCTGGGACTATGACCTGAGATGAAGGCAGACGCTTAACAACTGAGCCACCCAGGTGCCCCGAAAATGGAACTTTTAAACAAAGTTCATGCCTTTCAGAAATAAAGGTCAAAGAGGGGAAGCCGGTTTATATTATGACTTTGGCACAGTTGTTGTAACATTTTATTCCCTATTATCTGTCAGTAGAACTATAATTCCTCACTTCTCAAGAAAAAGAAGAAAACTCACACTTAACTGTAACAAAAATATTTCATATTAAGTTAATGCTTACGTTCTCAATGATAAAAAATAAAACCAGGCTTGCTTGAGTATTATATTTGGAATACTTTCTCTGGTGGTAAAACTTAATAGCATTTGATTAGAACAGTTGCAAAGGCAATGAAAATGAGTTTGTTAATTCGAAGATTCTACTGTTAAGATTTAAAATATGTAGGTGTCACCCAGGAGAGAAAGGGCAACACCAGGACCCAAATATTTAGTACCTCTGCAAGTGTGTGCATCTATGCATGTGTGTGTGTGTGTGTTGGGGGGCAAGGGGTGACCATTCAACTTCTCTTACATCCACTTCAGTAAGAAAGTCATTATCTGACAGACTGAGAATTTAATAAGGTGATGTATGTAAAATTGAACTAAAAATTATAAGCCATACAAATATAATAGCATTTGTTTGTATACATATGCTTAGCATATTCATCAGACTTAGTAACAGACTTTGGGTGGAACAAATGCACTTGAAAATGTAATAATAGGGGCGCCTGGGTGACTCAGTCATTAAGCGTCTGCCTTCAGCTCAGGTCATGATCCCAGGGTCCTGGGATCGAGCCTCGCATCGATCCCCTCATTGGGCTCCCTGCTCAGCGGGGAGTCTGCTTCTCCCTCTCCCACTCCCCCTGCTTGTGTTCCCTCTCTCGCTGTCTCTCTCTCTCTGTCAAATAAATAAATAAAATCTTAAAAAAAATAACAGACAATTATTCCCTCAGAATTGCCTAGCTTGGGGCACCTGGGAGGCTCAGTCGGTTAAGCGTCTGCCTTCTGCTCAGGTCCTGATCCCAGAGTCCTGGGATCGAGCCCCGTGTCGGGCTCCCTGCTCGGCGGGGAGCCTGCTTCTCCCTCTGCCCCTCCCCCTGCTTGTTCCCCCCCCCGACAAATAAATAAATAAAGTCTTTTTTTAAAAAAAAAGAAAGAAAGAAAATGTAATAATAAAAAACTGCCATACCCTGCTTTATGTTCTAGGAGGGAACATGATTTATTTTTACCTTTGTCTTAATTTTGTCCAGTGCGTCCAGAAACAGCTGGAACTCGCCTTTCTCACGTCCTATCTGTCAGAAAATCGAAAACCAATGGTTACATTTTTCCCTTCTCCATAATCTACAATTATCTTGAAAACTAACTTTGATCCATCCACCCGCAACTAGTGTTCATAAATCTGCCAGACTATCTGGTACTAAGCAAAAACATAAGTTTATTTCTTCTTCAAGATTTTAGGGTATATATTATCTGGACTAAATTTAGACCCTAGGCCTCTGAAGTACAAAACCACAAAGTTATACTTTGATTTATTTCTATGTCCTCGACCTTCTAGGCAGTCAGTCTACTTTTTTTCTTTTTTATAGAACTCAAGCTAGGATGTATTCAATGTATGCAAAGCTAAATCTACTCTCTCGCAGCAGAGACCCACTCCACTTCCTGTTGCGTTGCATTCAATCACTAAAAATGACCCAATGAGCTCATGACATAAAACAAATTAGGTCATTCAAAAAGAAAGAAGCTAGATTTTCACCTCTGGCTTAAAATCTAGATTGTGTTACCACTAAATTCATGTGTTAATGACACTAAGTCCACTTTAAACCAAAGCTGGCCCAACAACACACACATTCCATGTGCTATCTTAGCCTGGGATCATGTGAATGGCAGCCACCCTGAGCTGAAGGGATGTCCAGCCAGGGACTTGGCAACCCAGCGATTTCCAACATTGGCTTTTCTGGTTTCCAGTGCAACTGAGGTAGAGTGACAGGAAAGGATAATGAAACAAGGCTGCTTTTGCCCCCCCCCCCCCAATAAGCTCCTTCCAAGGCTTTGTCTCCATTGCCCCTCCACAGGCCCACACAACTCATTCTTGAGAGAATGTAGAAGTGTTAGGGGGACTGAAATATGGCAAAAGGTACACTTTTAAGGGAGAGCTAAATATTTTGAGCTGATCTTACCAGAAATGTCTTGCTCAGTTGAATGAATAATGAAATTCATTCCTCTCTCCCCTTTAAATAAAAGGAAGGAGGGAGACACTTGCTATCCTAACCATTGACAAGGAACTAAATTTTGAAAGAAGATAGCCAATTTTTACCTCACCTTCAGAAAAATGCCAACCACAGCTATCCCGTCGGGTTGCTTGAGAGCTTCTCCAAAAGTGTTATACTTTGGATTCCAGTGAACCAAATGAAGCTGAAAGCATAGAATACAGGTTATGAGGTAAATTTCTAGAGTAAGAAAATAAGTATAAAATTATTCACAATAAATCCAATAATTTTACTAATCTAAAGTTGCTGAACACTCTCATAGAAAGTCGATAGAATTCTAAATATCAACATGCAATATTTTGGTAAAATTTTTAGTGGTTTAAATAAAAAGTGTATAAAATTATTATAAATAGATTCAGAAATTTATAATAAGCAATGAGTGAAAGTTGAACTTTGGTTAAACTAATTCAAAATATTTAGTTTTGTGCAACATCACTCCCTTTTCTAATAAATCAAAGAGTGAAACACAGAGCTATAAGCAAGAAGCTGATAACATTCTAAAGTTACAGTTAATTAGGAAGTGGGGAGAACAAACAATAGGGAAGTTCTTGGGCATTTTCATATTTTCATATCTACCCCCTTTTTAGCAGGCAGTGTTCAACAACCTGGTGGGAACCTTATCTTAATTTAGAACATAGGCACCAGTTAAATTAGTCAAATTTCCCATATCGAGTTACACAGAATGGTACGGGAATACAAGAGTTCAGAGCAGTTAAAAATATTGTATTCAAGACCAAAAGTGTTGAGATCATCCCATGTGTAAAGGCCAAACGGCAAGCCGTGCCCACAGTTGTAAGAAATACACTAAACTTTCCCCATTTTCAGGGGGAAGGTATCTAGAAGACATTCTCAATAATTTATTTATCCTGTCACTGACTTTCTAGATGGGCTGTGGAGAAATGGAATGATCATAGTGAAGTACTTTGGGTCTCCCAGAGTTTAGTTTAACCGACAATTAAGCTGCCTAAGGATTCTGCCCAAGAGAGTGTCCACAGTGCCTCCAAGGTTCTGTCCTAGCTCCTGCGTTGGCCAGAGCCTACCCGTGGAAGACTGTGCCCGTAAAAATGGAATGATCCTCACCTCTAGGGCATTTGTCACCCCTCATAGCCTTAGCTTTACAAAAACAATATGTGGAAGGCTTGTCTTATTTCCTTGTAATTTGCTGCCTTGATCGGAGCTACAAATCATGCTTTTCTTTAATGGGTTAACTGACACAGTAGTATTTGCTCATATTAAATTGTAGATGTATCTGTATTTACCTATTCATCTATGTGCGTGTGTGTGTAAATATATACATATATATATAATCTTGTACACATACATATGCACACCCTTCATTAAGACACTAGAACACAAGCATTAGCCAGAATTACTAAAGGCTATTTTTAGAGCCCTACATTCTTATAAAAGAGGCAGCCGAGGGCATTGGACAAGATGATAGATTCTGGGGGCGCCTGGGTGGATCAGTCAGTTAGGCAGCCAGCTTTTGGTTTTGGCTCAGGTCATGATCTCAGGGTCCTGGGATGGAGCCCTTTGTCCCTTGTTGGGCTCCCCGCTCAGCGGGGAATCTGCTTCAGGATTCTCTCCCTCTACCCCTCCCCTCCACACTCTCTCAAATAAATAAATAAACCCTTTAAAAAGAGATGGTAGATTCTAAAGCCCATCTACATAAGGTAGAGCACCAGGCTTAGCACTCTTCAGCTCTGTAACTTTGTCATGTAACTTTCCTGTGCCTCAGTTTCCTCATCTGTAACCTATCTCATAGAGTTGCTGAAAGGATCAAATGAGTTAATATTTGTAAGCACTTCATGAATGCTAGCTATCCTTATCTTTTCTGTTCCATTCAGGAACTTGGCCCTTTTTTTTTTAATTATTAAACCGCTCTTCAATTTCTTAATATAACCTTGAAAATTTTCATGCATGACACCAATTCATCTGCACTCTCTTAACCATCCAGCCTAGACTGTTTGGCAGCTTCAGCTTATGCTAAAACTACTCCAGGTCTTTTTACAACCTCAGGCTTAAAGGAAGGGCAGTGGATGCTATTTTGTTGTTATTTTTCACTTTTCAGTTTTCACTTTGGGAGACAGTTGTTCCTACCTCTGCTGCATACTTGACTCCATCCACGGTGTGCTCAGAGCCATGATCATCAGCGGCACCCCAGTGAAGATGAAACTGGCGAAGTCGATAGGGTCCAGTGAGAGGACCACCCCTCAGCACTGCGATTCAGAGAAGCTGGGTCAACAGTGAACTTATGCTTCGCTTACAGAGTCCTACCTTAAACAAGTGCTCTTACAGCCAAAGTTCGATGGGCAAAGGTTGTCAGTCTGCTCGGTAGATGATACTGCTCTCAAGCACACTGGTCTCTTTCCTACAAAGTCTTGGGATACATCAAAATAAATGAATTCTCTTTTCTGTCTTGTTTCGTTTGCTTGTTTTATTATGTGTAAAATGTCAATTTAACATTTATGACAATAAAGTTAAAACAAAAGATGGACAATAAGGATGTAGACAGTCAACAAATGAGTCGGTTGTGTGGTGCGGTGGGAAGAACAGGACAGTCGAGAGCCAGACTGATGTAGGTTCAAATCCTAGCTAATTGTGTGATCTCAGGCAAGTTGCTAAACTTCTCTGAACCTGTTTTTGCATCTCAGTGAAGGTGGTAATAATATCAACCTTTCCGAGCTGCCGTGAGGATTAAATGAGATTAAGGACTTTAAAGTGTTCATCACACTGCCCAGCACACCAATCACTGAGCAAATGTGAATTCCTTCTCCATGTCTTGCTTCCAGCCCCACTTTTCTTTAAGACTACTCTCATTCACATCTAACATAAACTGTGTCTATTCAAATAAGATAAAAAGGAAAATTCAGAAATCTCCTAGGGAATCAATCAATGTGGACAGCCAAACTAGGTAATTCTCAGTGGCATTAATTTTTGAGTTTTTTTGCCCAAATACCTCACCACAACACATTACTTTGATCTCATTTCATTCACCTGAGGAATGATTTAGAGGTTCAAATATTTTCTGCAGGACACTGGAAATTATGCCAAAAAAAAACCCCCAAATCAAGATCTAGCAATATAAGAAAGATCAAAATAGAATTCAGAGTAGCTATTTTAGAAAGGACTGACCAATTCCTGGAGCTGAAATGGCACACTGGAAGCCACATAATGTAAATCTAAAACAATAGAGCTAGACTCGGATGAGCTTAGTCATGTAGATATAAGTGGTTTGATTCATAGCATTTTTCCTGTCCAAGCACTAGAACAGTTGCTCCCGACATAGGAGTCCAATTGATTAGGATAACTCATATGGAATTGTCAATATTTCACCACTTTGCTTACAAGAATGTGGTTTGGCTTACAAAAATTTTCATGTGGTTCCACATAATAGGTACTGTTTAATTTTGTTTATCCTTCAGAACGGAACTTGATTTAAATGGAGAAGGGGAAAAAAGTAATAGCAGTATGAAATAATGGCTTAAGAAAATATAAACTTCTATGATACCCGTTAATTGGAGCCTCCTCGTAGGTAGGAATTATGACACTATTGCTCTTTCCTATAACATCATTGAGGATATTTATTTATGTATATCAATAAGGATCATTTTAACTCGTTTTACAAATGTGGTTATAAGAAAAGGTATTATTGTACATCAAGCACCAAAATATTAAAGGTGGATTCTTTCTTACTTCATTTACTTTGAAATTGAGTATTTCTAAGTAGTCTGTTTTTATTTCACTGATTTGCTTAATAGTGTAGTAAAATAGAGTTTTTGGAACATGTGATTTTTCATTTTCATGGCACACAAATCACTACTCACAAAATTGTCAGGAACTTCAAAAACACTCACTAAAATAGAGTTTTTGGAACATGTGATTTTTCATTTTCATGGCACACAAATCACTACTCACAAAATTGTCAGGAACTTCAAAAACACGAATCCAAAAAAGATTAATCAGATGAACCCCACTGAAGCACTGAAGGCAATGTTCCTGACTCAGATAATGACCTTATTCTCTCCCCTGGATTGGGCCCCACCCACACACCACAGGGAGAAAGTGCCTACTTTGTTTCTTTGCCATGCCTTGCTTTGTAGAATGGAATCTCTGCCACACGTGGGAATGGGAGCCTTGCCCTCCAGACTGTGGTCAGTGACCTCAGGTGTAGGCCATCCAAAAGGACACTCATTTGGACTCATTGCCATCACCTCCCTATCAAGCTGCATTTCAAGAACGCATTGCCTGGACGCCTGGGTGGCTCGGTCGGTTGGGCGGCTGCCTTCGGCTCGGGTCGTGGTCTCGGGTCCTGGGATTGAGCCCCACATGGAGCTCCCTGTTGGGCGGGGACCCTGCTTCTCCTTCTCCCCACTTGTGCTCTCTCTCGCTGTCTCTCTCTCAAATAAAGAGAAAAAAAAAGAACGCATTGCCAACTATTGGCTTGGGTATGGGCCCATTTTGCAGCAGCCAAGTTGACTAAGGTTTGAGAGTGAGGCATTCTTATTCCGTGCATAAATATAATTCTTCATGACAAGAGCAAAATGGAATGTCCTCTCCATTTTCAGAGATGAAGTGACCCGTCTTCCCACTAATTCTCTTACTGTGTCATCAACCTCATTTTTGCCAATATGGGCATTGAAAATGTCCATGTGCCTCTACCTGAGTGTCATACTTACTTGACCTATCATAGGTATCATCAAACACAACCCTGCAGGTCTTCCCATTGTTCAGGATGGTCTTGCAAGAGGCAGGATCATAAGATGCTGACCATGGCAGCAGAGAAGGGTCGTGCCTGATGTCTTTAGTATGCAGTTCGATGGGCGACTGGTTGTCTCCCTTGGCAATGGGATAAAGTTCATGCCAGCGGTCAGGACCTAGGAAATCAAGTTGAGGGGATTTATTTATTTGGTGGCACATTCCAAGCCCTCTTTCTAATCGACTATATCTGCAAAATACACGGAGGCTAGTCAGTGATTATGAAAAGGCCTTGGATTTCAGTTTGGGCAACACAAGGCTTAGCATTTAAGACCTTCTCATAGTTTCATTAATAGTGTACCTAGAAATTATATTTAACTCAGAGTATTCCCCCTGCTTGCTCAAGAATATAGCCTCAAAAGCTAATTTTTGAAATGCACTTCATCACACGTTTTACCAATGCTATCTTCCACCATATCACTGGAATAAATAACACTGACCACATGAGGTTTTCAAAGCACACCCCTAATTTTTGTTTGTTTGTTTGTTTGTTTACTATGGGTTAGGCAGAAGCCAGCAGGCAGAGCAAGGATTCTTAAACCAACACCAGGCTCAGAGAGGTTAAGCGCTTGCCCAGGATCTTGGAGTAAGGGACAATCGGTACTGGACCTCGGGTGGTCTGACTTCTCAGTCAGAGGCAGTGTGATCTTGGGCAAGTTACCCAGCCTCTCTCTGCACTTGAGTTTCCTCCAGCGCAAGTAATAACGGCTCCATATCAGGGACAACTAAATGAGATAAAGGTAAAAGGGTCAGCAGCTTTTGGCACTTGGTAAGTGTTCAGTAAATGTTAGTTTCCATCGACTCCTCCGCCCATATTTCCCCACGCACTCCCTAGAGTTGCCCACTTTCTGCGCAATGCCAGGGGATCCTCTGGCCCCATCCCGGACCAGAGTGGGGGGGGGGGGGCGGCTGCTCAGACTCACCGTTGTGGCTGGCGTAGCCCCACTCCTTGGCCATGGTAGTCTTTGTAGGCACTGGACCGCAGCTGACGTCTCTCCCCGTTGTCATGCAGCGTGCCTATGAGCCCCTGCCTTTTATATAGGTCCCCCACACACTGCACGGCCTTATTAGGTCAGCGAGGGTGGGGCAGGGGGGCTAAACTGGATTGGGGTGGTATTTGGGAGGCGGGGTGGGGAAAGCCAATGAATTCCAAGGGCTAGACAGCTGTCCGGCGTGGGGGGTGGGGTGGCGCGGGAGATGGGCGGAAGGAGGCCCCTACCCCCTCCCTACCCTCTCCCTGAAACCTCGGCTCCTGGCTCTCCTACCTCTCCCTCCCGCCTAGCAAAGCTGCCTGTCTTTCTAAGGAGCGGCGCCGACGTGCAAAAATGCGGGCGACTTTTGCCTCATCCTCCCTCCCTCTTCCAGGCTTTTCGCTGTTGTTTTTGCGGGAGATGGGGGATCGTAACTGCTTAGCCACCAACTAAAATCTGCAGCCCGGCGGCACTTGCAGCCTCAATTCGAAGTTGCTTTGAGCGCAGGCTGGTTGTCTGGCTGCGGTCTCTGGACGCTCCTGCGAGTTTATTTCGCTCCAGCGATCCGATTACGGTAGCTGGAAAGAACACGTCTCTTTGCCTGACCCATGTTTGACTCCCTGGCAGGCAACTTGTAAAATCTTAGGAGCAGAGGATGGGAAGAAAGAAGCCGGGAGGGCAAGTTCTGTAACTCCGCTACCCTTAAAGAGATTGACAACACCCTGGTCTTGGAACCGCACCAGGCAGCATTTCCCAACCTAGTGGGTTCCTTTGGTCTGCAGGACGCTGAGGGCTAGATCTCTCGGAGAGCTCGGGGAATCCGGGACAGGTCCGCATCCCAGGTTAACCGAGAGCAGGAGCCTGGGACTGACTTACCCGTGTTGTGTGAGCTGTACGTCTGCTCACGAAAAGTCGAGAATATTCTGGAGTCTTGGAAGGCCACAAACATAAAATGAGTCATATTGTTTAAAACGTAGGGCCTCATTCCTCAAGGCATAATGAGAGATTAGAAGAAAAGGAAAAGGAAAGTCTTCCAGAATACTTTGTATTTTTTCTCCCCCTCCCAAATTGTTTTATAATATGATGACCCATGCAAAAGGAGAATAGAACGGGCATATCCAATGCGCACATGTCAGAGATATATTTTTAAAGGTCTGGTTATTGTTTAAACTGAAGAAGCCCGTGTAGAAGATATTTATAACTCTAAGAGTATGTTGTAAATTTCTTCTTTATTCTAGGTCAGTAATAATTTTATTTATAAAAAAGACAGCAAAGAGACATAAGCCTAATTTCTGTGTTATCTTGAACAAGGTTGCAATATATATTTCCTTAATTACTTTGACTTTTATTGATGCAAGTAGTTTGTATTTGGGGATTACTAAACTTGAAAAGGAAATCTCTCATCATGGTAAAGATAGCTCATCCCCAAGGCATGTGGAATGACTGACCACACTCATAACCTGGACGCCAGGGGAGTCACTCCCCAGCGTATTTTTGTGAGCAGGGATCATTTGATCCACACAGTAGCAATGTGGAATCAAGAACTGAGATAGGTCGGAAAATCCAAGCAAACAGCAAAGCAAACGCCCTTAGACTCTGAGCTCAAATATGTCAGTGTTGGATCAGAAAGCCTGCAGATTTGGGACATCTGGAGTCAATTTTCTGCTTTACTATGGTGTGGTGCTATAGTTTGTGGTTAATGGAGGTGTTTTCTATTTCTTATTGAATGCATAATTATTTATATCAGTAAACTATGATCTTTGTTTCAATACATCAAATCATTATAATCTCTTTTTCTGGTATGTTTGGTTAAAGGTTGGTAGCTACATTTCATGTTATTGGTATAGTAGTAATACAGGTAAAGTGACTTTTTATTGGAGTAGAGTTGGCATACAATATAATATTAGTTTTGGGTGTACAACATAGCGATTGGACATTTATAGACATTATGAAATGACCACCCTGTAAGTCTAGCTACCATCTGTCCCCATACAAAGCTATTACAATATTAGTGACTATATCCCCTATGCTGTACTGTTCATGCCAATGATTTATTTATTTTTTTTAAGATTTTATTTATTTATTTGACAGAGAGAGACACAGCGAGAAAGGGAACACAAGCAGGGGGAGTGGGAGAGGGAGAAGCAGGCCTCCCGCTGAGCAGGGAGCCCGATGCGGGGCTCGATCCTAGGACCCTGGGATCATGACCTGAGCCAAAGGCAGACGCTTAACGACTGAGCCACTGAGGCACCCCTCATTTTTTTATTTTATAACTGGAAGTGCATACCTCTTAATCCCCTTAGCCTATTTCAGCCATCCATTCCCTTATCCCTCAACACCAGTAAACACTGGTTCGTTCTCTGTATTTATGAGTTGTTTCTGTTTGTTTTTGTTTGTTCATTTGTTTTGTTTTTAAAATTCCACAATAAATAAAATCATACAGTATTTGTCTTTCTTTGTCTGACTTAATTCACTTAGTATATACCCTCTAGGTCTACCATGCTGTCACAAATGGCAAGATTTCATTCTTTTTTATGGCTGCATAATATTTCACTACATATATCTCCCATATTTTCTTTATCCATTCATCTATTGATGGACACTTAGAATGTTTTTGTGTCTTGGCTATTGTAAATAATGTTGCAGTAAATATAGGAATATATATATCTTTTCGAACTAATGCTTTTTCTTTCTTCAGGTAAATACCCAAAGTGGAATTGCTGGATCATAAATTTTTTGAGGAATCTTCATACTGTTTTCCATAGTGGATGCACCAATTCACATTCCCAACAACAGTACACAAGAGCTTCTTTTTCTCCACATCCTCAACAGCACTTGTTACTTCTTGTCTTTTTAATACTAGCCATTCTAAATGGTGCAAAGTTGTATCTCACTTTTGCTTTGCATTTCCCTGAGGATTAGTGATATTGAGCATCTTTTCATGCATCTGTTGGCCATTTGTATAGCTTCTTTGGAAAAATGTCTATTCTGGTCCAGATAAAGTGTTTAATAAAATCTCTATACCGAGCAAGGCCAACAATCTGGGGATTCATCATATTGTTATTGTTTATGTGTAGAAGAAATTTTATTTTATTTTTTTTTAAAGATTTTATTTACTTATTTGAGAGAGAGAGTGAGAGAGCATGAGCAGGAGGAGGGGCAGAGGGAGAGGGAGAAGCAGACTCCTTGCTGAGCAGGGAGCCTGAAGCAGGCTTGATCCCAGGAACCTGAGATCACAACCTGAACCAGCAGACACTTGACTGAGTCACCCAGGCTCAGGGAATTTTATTTTATTTTATTTTATTTTTTATTATTTTATTTTATTTTTTTAAATTTAAATTCAATCAATTAACATATAGTGTATTATTAGTTTCAGAGGTAGAGGTCAGTGATTCATCAGTTGTATATAACACCCAGTGCGCATTACGTCATGTGCTCTTCTTAATGCCCATCACCCAGTTACCACATCCCCCCACTCACGTCCTCTCCAGCAACCTTCAGTTTGTTCCCTATGATTTAGAGTCTCTTATGGTGTGTCTCCCTCTCTGATTTTATCTTATTTTATTTTTCCCTCCCTTCCCCTATGATCCTCTGTTTTGTTTCTTAAATTCCACATATGAGTGAGATCATATGATAATTGTCTTTCTCTGATTGACTTATTTTGCTTAACATAATACCCTCTAGTCCCATCTACATCCTTGCAAATGGTAAGATATCATTTTTTCTGATGGCTGAATAGTATTCCATTGTATGTATACATATATATACCACATCTTCTTTATCCATTCATCTGTTGATGGACATCTGGGCTCTTTCCATAGTTTGGCTATTGTGGACATTGCTGCTATAAACACTGGGGTGCAGGTGCCCCTTCAGATCACTATGTTTATATCCTTTGGGTTAATACCCAGTAGTGCAATTGCTGTGTCGTAGGTAGCTCTATTTTCAACTTTTTGAGGAACCTCCATACTGTTTTCCAGAGTGGCTGCACCAGCTTGCATTCCCACTAACAGTGTAGGAGGGTTCCCCTTTCTCCGTATCCTCACCAACATCTGCTGTTTCCTGACTTGTTAATTTTAGCCATTCTGACCAGTGTGAGGTGGTATTTAATTGTGGTTTTGATTTGTATTTCCCTGATGCCGAGTGATGTGGAGCATTTTTTCATGTGTTGGTTGCCCATTTGTATGTTGTAATGAAGGAATTTTAAGAATGGGTTGCCATTAATTAAAATAAATAAAATTCTCTCCACAATGAGTAAATAATAAAGACTGTACACAAGGCCATATAATTTCACATAAACACTAGGTAGAATTTGCAAAGTGAAATATTTAATAGTTTTAGGTGTATGGTCTCAAAAAATGATGGCTGGTGTTTTCAATGTATTTTTCTATGAGAAAGTTAATAAAAATCAGAATTTCAAAACAGTTAATATCAAATCATGTC
Organism: Mirounga leonina; assembly: GCF_011800145.1. Classification (NCBI taxonomy): domain Eukaryota; kingdom Metazoa; phylum Chordata; class Mammalia; order Carnivora; family Phocidae; genus Mirounga; species Mirounga leonina. The sequence goes on along the minus strand of NW_023270415.1, from coordinate 34,032,224 downwards.
ATTTTGACCGTAATATATTTTTCAGAAACCACAAATTAATCATCTGCACTTTAATTGATTTACTCCAGTATGTTTGCTTTTAAATTTCAAAATTCCCTGTCAACAGTGCAAAGAAATAATTTAAATTATGTTGAAGATGTTGAGATTTCTGGAGTTGGCTTTAAAAAGAAAACTGTTAGGTATACACTGAGATAAATAATGCTGGAAAAAGAGCTAGGAATGATTAACTACAAATTATCTTCCTAGCATAATGACAGCATTTCTCCCAGCACTATTATTGGAAAGTTGATGGAGTGAGCAATTTGTAGGATTTTTCCCCAAAAAATGAATGTGCTTATACAAAAAAAAAGAAGAGGGAGGTCAGAGAAAGAGAGTAAAAGAGAAACAGAGAAAGACAGACAGACAACAGAGCAACCAAGAAAGATAATTCGGGTAAACAAAAGTTTTTTTGGGGTGGAATGTCTGAATGTGGAAGTTTCAACTAAGCCAAAATGGCTAATAAAAATCAAAACTTTAAATAGAACTTTCATACATAACATAACTTTTACCTTCTTCCCTGAGAATGCTTTTTGGTTTTCTTTTTTTCCCAAAAGGCTATCAGGAAGCTTGACTCACCACATTATAGAGGAACATGATAGACCTAGTTCCTGAGTTTGTCACCAGTAACAACTGAACCTCTTGGATTTGATCCTAAATTTTAATCCTGTTCATGGCAAGTTTGTAAGAGGCCTTATCCCAACAGGTGTCCCTTACTAAAATATATCAATCTGAGATAGTTACTTTGAGAGGGAGAAGCATGAATTCAAAGGTGAGGACCCTCAAAATCTATGCACTGAGATTTGATCAGCAGGGTTTATAAATTTAAACTATTTTCTTTTAAATTCAAATTCTTCTTGTAAAATGCAGTAATAGGGGTGCCTGAGTGGCTCAGTCGTTAAGCATCTGCCTTCAGCTCAGGTCATGATCCCAGGTGGGATCGAGCCCCACATCGGGCTCCCTGCTTGGTGGGGAGCCTGCTTCTCCCTCTCCCACTGCCCCCGCTTGTGTTCCCTCTCTCGCTGTGTCTCTCTCTGTCAAATACATAAATAAAAAAAAAATCTTAAAAAAAAATAAATAAAATGCAGTAATAACACCTTAAGCAGAGGAAAACTCATTAAACTTTATGGTATCTTTCTTAGGATCAAATTTAGATTGTCAAATCCAGTTTTCAATAACTTAATGATACTATTTGCTTATAAAATTAACAAGTGGAACTGTATTTTGTTTTGCCATTTCATAACACTTAGGTGGCCATTTCCCTGAATTTTTTTTTGGCCTCAAGCACCTCATCATGTGTGAAACAGAGAGAATAATGCCTGCCTTACAGGAGTCTTATGAGGCTTAAATGAGATAATATGGTAAAGTACTTATTACAGTATAGGCCAGTGTATTTTATACTCAGCAAAGTTAATACCCTTCTCTGACCTTTTTCATTTGTCCAGTTTCTCTTTGGGCAAGCACTTACTCTAAGGAACCCTTGTTTCGTGTTGGTCATAAACAGTGCGTTCTGTGCTGTTGTAGAACACAGGTGTCAAACCACAGACATCATCCAGATGAACTGGTGTAAGATTAAGTTGATACCCACAGCATTCACCTTCTTCTTGAATTACTTTGACCTGCTCAGTCTAATGCCCAGTTGACCCTTCCAAGGGTGGGAGTCAAAGTAAACCTTCTCAACCATATGTGACCAATTATGTACAAAATGTATTAATCTAATATAACAAAATTAACTGAAACTCTAAATACTGTGATAAGAACTAAAAATAATATAATTCCTATAAGGCTTAATACTTCTTTGGTATTTTTTTTACATTTTTAAATGCTGTTGCATTGCATTAGAATAAAACTTACATGCTTTTCTTTTTATTTTTTTAAATGTGAATTCTTTTTATTTATTTATTTATTAAGATTTTATTTATTTATTTGACAGAGAGAGACACAGCGAGAGGGAACACAAGCAGGGGCAGTGGGAGAGGGAGAAGCAGATCCCGGCTGAGCAGGGAGCCCGATGTGGGGCTCGATCCCAGGACCCTGGGATCATGACCTGAGCTGAAGGCAGACGCCTAACGACTGAGCCACCCAGGCGCCCCTCTTTTTATTTATTCTTATTTTTTTAATTTAAATTCAATTAATTAACAGATAGTATATTATTAGTTTCAGAGGTAGAGGTCAGTGATTCATCAGTTGCATACAACACCCAGTGCTCATTTCATCATGTGCTCTCCTTAATGCCCTTCACCCAGTTACCCCATTCCCCCCACTCACCTCCCCTCCAGCAACCCTCAGTTTGTTCCCTATGATTAAGAGTCTCTTATGGTTTGTCTCCCTCTCTGATTTCATCTTATTTTTCCCTCCCTTCCTCTATGATCCTGTTTTGTTTCTTAAGTTCCACATATGAGTGAGACCGTATGATAATTGTCTTTCTCTGACTTATTTTGCTCTAGTTCCACCCACCTCATTGCAAATGGTAAAATTTCATTTTTTTGATGGCTGAGTAGTATTCCATTGTGTGTGTGTATATATATATGTATATACATATATATATATTACATCTTCTTTATCCATTCTTCTGTTGATTGACATCTGGGCTCTTTCTATAGTTTGGCTATTGTGGACATTGCTGCTATAAACATTGGGGTGCACCTACCCCTTCAGATCCCTACATTTGTAGCTTTGGGGTAAATACCCAGTAGTGCAATTGCTGGATCATATGGTAGCTCTATTTTCAACTTTTTGAGGAACCTCCATACTGTTTTCCAGAGTGGCTGTACCAGCTTGCATTCCCACCAACAGTGTAGGAGGGTTCCCCTTTCTCCAAATCCTCACCATCTGTTGTTTCCTGACTTGTTAATTTTAGCCATTCTGACCAGTGTGAGGTGATATCTCATTGTGGTTTTGATTTGTATCTTATTTTTTGATAAACACATTTTTAAAAATGAAATTCAAACTCCTCTATATGATATTCAGGGATCTTCAGAAGTCCACCCTCCCTACTTTTTAGCTCTATCTTAGGCTTTCCTTCCAGATTTATCCACCCTCCAATTCAAGACCACACCACTGTTAGAGTTGTGTTGTTTTGTTTTTTTGTATTATTTTAATTTTTTCAGGGGGAGGTTCAGGATATTGTTTCCAGTGGGATGTAAATTATATTTTGCTGGGAAAAATCAAACATCAGCCTCACCTCTATAGGAGCTAGAAAAACCCAATCCCACTTATGGCTCTTCCTGTAAAGCTTTGCTCCCCTAGGCTGGTCAGGTAACATCTCAGAATAATAATAACTGCCCTGTACACTTTACTGGGTTATTAGCAGCAAACAAAGTAATAGATGTGCAAGCACTTGAAACTAACATTTCACATTTATCATTATTCTCACTTTAAAAATTTAATTGAAAATGTCCAGTAAAGTGGAGCTTTGGGGTGTCTGGATGGCTTAGTCAGTTAAGCGACTGACTCTTGGTTTCAGCTCAGGCCAGGATCTCAGGGTGGTGAGATTGAGCCCCTGCCTCAGCTGCCCAACCCACCCTCCCACCACCACAACCCCCACCCCATCAATGGGGAGTCTGCTTGGGATTCTCTCCCTTTCCCTCTCCCTCCCCTCTGCCCTTCCCCCAATTAACTCTTTTGTAAGCTCTCTCTTTCTCTCTCAAGTAAACAAATAAATAAAATCTTTAAAAATAAAAGAGCTGTGGAGTTTTCATGCAAGAAGAAATTCAAAGCATCATTTAAAGAAATGTAAGGCACAAACTTGATAAACCTAAATCATGACATCTTAAAGACATTAGAGATAGATTGTTTTTCATCAAATTTCTGAATAACAGAACCAAAAAATACCTACGTCAATTGTTTGAATGTTTAATGTCATTATTTATTTTTCCAAAATTAATCAAGACTAATAGGAATCTTTGCATGAGCAGTATATACCAGATAGCTCTTTTATTATATTTATTCCAAATAAGTGATGAAATTTAAATAATCTACTCTTAAAATATTTTATGTTGACATAATTGCACAATTTTCAGTATTTTTCAGCTATAATTGACAAGTAAAATTGTAAGTTATTTAAAGTGTACATCATGATGATTTGATATACATATACATTATGACCCAGGATTCCTCCCACCTAGTTAATTAACGTATCTATCACGCCATCTATTTATCTTCTGTGTGTGTGTAAGAGAACACTTAAGTCTACTCCCTTAGCAAATTTCAATTATTCAATATAGTATTATCAGCTATAGTACCATGTTATACATTAGACTTTGGACTTTTTTCATTTTATAGTTAAAAGCTTGTATCCTTTTACCAACTTCTCTGTATTTCCAATTTCCGGTATTTTAAAAGTAAATTTCCTTCTGTAGAAAAGGCTACTTAAGCCTTTCTTCAGGCTACAGGCTATCTTCACTTCCTCCAGTGTAGATACTATTGGCCCTAAGGTGAACTATTATTTTATGTTCCACTAAAAAAAAAAAAATGCTGTCAATTAAACCATCACACACTACTTTTTTAAAATCCTATTAATAGTGTCTTAGCATGCCTCATACCCTAGACTAAGATGTGATTAATTCTTATCTGTTGTCTTTAGAAAAAGGTATTTCAACACTTCTCATTTTGCCTCTAAATAATAAGGACTATCTTGTCATTGTAAAAGAGATGTAATTTCTGTTTAGATACGGCTTTATAATGTTGTTACTTTGTTTTACACAATCCAATAGGTCCCCTTGATTTGTGATGTTTTGGGGAAAATAATTATTTACTGATATAATACTAATTTAGCTTATCAGTTACAGTCAACTGAAATTCCTGTATATAGTTTGGTCTTTGGCATTTAAATAAATTAAAACTAGTATGAAATTTTGACATAAATTTTCTCAAAACAGAAACTTTCTTAGTTGACAATTATCACTGTAGAGAAAAATGCACGTGTGAAACACAATAAGGTAAACCACACATTCTTCAAGGTGATTATAACACACACTCATTGGTATGAAGCAGAAAATTAGGAAGAGGGAAATTCCACCTGGAGAATAAGAAGCCGCACTGAGCTATTGTTTTTGTGTGCTCTGGTACATCCAGCTATCTATCTTGTTTTAGTAGAGCTACATTTACAACAAAATTTTTAATATGTCTTCTTTGAAATGTAAGCTCAACATCTCCCCAAGAGAAAAGTGCGTGGCCTTGAAAGCATAATGCAATATGAATAGCTGATCATAAGAAATCCCATAAACCAAAAAGTGTTGAAAAGAATCAATATAAATATTGATGTCTAAAACAAATGCATTTTGTTCCATGCTAGAATAAATATTTCTCTTTATTCTAAACCAATTGAGTGTGTAACTAGAATTGAAAATTTTGGAATTCTAGTTTCCTGTTAGAATTAGCTGTGGTAAAATGTGTCTTTCTTCATACATCAGAAGTATCATGTGAAGTAAAAAGACTTTAAGGAATTTATATTCTTTATTTATATCCCTAAAGTAAATTCTTCTGTAAGATCCAATATATTTTAACCTTGAAATAAAATATTACTTAACAGAAATCAGAACTAGTCTTCATAATTTTAATTTTTCAGACTATCCTATTGAAAATGGAATATAACTGAATGAAAAGTATTTGTATGACACATAAAAGTGAATTGCAGTGTATGGAAGGGCCAGAGCTTCTCTCTTAGGGCAATGAAGGCATATGTCTCACTCTTTAGAAAGAGAACCTAATTATTGCCGGTTAATATTTATGAATGTCAAGAACATGGAAAAATTGGAAAACATATCCAGACTTCAGGGCCAAGAAAGCTTCAATCTAAACTTGACACATAAGAAGGACAGACAAAAACCAGTGGGAAAACAATGGGTTGGATGGGGAATAATATGATCAGAGATGAGGAGTGTCCTGTTCCTGCTTGGGGAAGATCCCTCCTGCCACCTCTGCAGTTAATCCCTCATTAAACTCCAATGTTCTACTGACATTAACTCTTAGGACAGTTTATCCTTCTGTACTATCAGAGCTTCAATCCTCAAGGGTGACCATTCTGACCAGATTTTTGGTTTTCTGTTTCATAGTTAGTAATCATTTATTATTGACCTTAAAGACATTCTTCTTTTCAGAAAATACCAAGAAAGGGGTAGAGAAGACAAACAATTCACGCAGAGAAATCTCCATTCAAGGGAGATGGATGAATCTTGCTGTCCCTCTTGGGCAGAAACACACACATGAATACCTTGCTCACAGCCAGATTGATGCACATGGCTCTTCCTAAATAAACAGAACTAGAGTCTTTGTTTGGCAACCATTGTAATCAGACTCACAATTATTTTTCTAAGGTATTCTTTTTTCACACAGGGATCAGAACTGGGCCTGAGAGGAACAGCTGGTCAGATCTTTTCATCTTTGGCCTAAGTCACAAACTTCCCACATTGATATTTGATTGAGAGGATGAGTAATGGACATTGTTGCCTGGGGCTCGGTACTCAGATTGCAACGAGCCACACTGCCTCGTCTGGTACAGGGTGATGAGAGAAACAAATGGCAGCCTAGCATGTCTGGTATTATACAAGTTCTCCCCTTGCCATAATTAAATATGGCATGAGCTCAAAACTGAACTTAAAAAAATGAATTCCTCAGTTCTGAATCAGGAAAAATCATTTCTTCACACTTTCACATTTTTGCAATGTTGTGTTACTAAAATCTATGTTGCCTTTTTAAAGGTATATTATTTAAGGAAATAAAGAAGGATCTTTCTTTGGCAGTGGTAAACTAGAAAGAGTTGTTCATTATTACTTGCCCTGTAAAGAATTTTATTTTTCTTTTAACAAGGATAGAGTAATAAAAGTTACTAAATAGAAATGTAGAACTGCATGGAAAATATAAATTATAATAATATATTTCATAAATTTAATATACTTTGACTTGAGCATATATCCTCAATTTATATTTTACTACAGGTATAGATAAGTGACATGTCACAAATCTTAGCATAACTCCTGTCTCTCAGAAATGGTTTCTTTGCCAACCACCAAACAGAAACTCTGAAGTTACTACATCCCACACCATAATTTCTAAGTCATTGCATTGCAGAAGTATATTTATTTCGTTCAATGACTGGTCCAACTCTTTCTCCAGCCTGTGATACAGGTGACTAATCATATTACTTCTGAAGTTCCTATTAGTACATCTGACATACCAGATCAAAGAAATTCCAAATGGAACAAAATTTTATCAAAATCCAATAAGTTTTTAAAATATATCAAAAGAATATAACTGAAAAAATATCACTTATTCACGTATTCAACACAGATATTTAATTCCTTCTATGTGGTCTAGGCACTGGAGATATATTAAGGAAGCAGAGAGAGAGAGAGTGCCCTCATTGAATTTACAATCTTGTTGGTGGTCCTGGCAAAAAGCAAGGAGACACTAACCACATGACTTCTAAGGAATAATCTACCGGAGAGACTGGACAAGAGGCATCTTCTGTAGATATGATAATTATAGAAGAGTTTCCTGAGGAGGTGAAATGAAAGAACTAAAGCCTGAAAGGGCATTAACCATTGGAAGAATTCAAGAAAGAGCACGTCAGGTGGAGGGAACTCTAAGAACACGATAGCTGGAGAGTAGTAATCCCAGGAGAGGATGTTGCAAAGTGGAGTAGCAAAAGCTGGTAGAGGCCAGGCCACAGAAGACACAGTGAAGAGTGGATTTTTTCCTTTGGTGCAATGGCAAGTTATTGGAGAGTGTAATGCTGATGAGGGATATGACCAGATTTGCCTTTGCATGTCACTGACTTGAAGTGGAAGTGGATGCAGAAAGCAAGCGGGGATACTAATTTGCATTGTTATGATTCTAGTAAAACATTTTCTTTAAGTAATGAATCTATGAATCTCAAATCGAGTTCATAATACCATTAGTGAAATGTGTATGGCTGCACATGGAGGAAGAAACAAGACGCAAAACTCCATTCTGTAATTCAACAGGATCACCATGAAAATACAGAACAGTGAGGGCTTTCCTCAACATTAAGAGATAAGGAGTGGTCATCAGTTAGAGATTCAGGGTACCTAAAAGATCAGTAGTCTTGGCCTTGGTGACCTCCATTTTATGACTTCTCTTAAAAAATACCTAAAAAAAAAAAAAAATACCTAAAATGCGAGTAGCCCAGAGGAGCCTGAGGAAGGGAGCTAGAAGTTCTCCAGTCTGCTCTCACCTAAAGGAAGACCACAAGCGTAGCTGTAGCAGGAAACAGCTAATGCAAGTTTTTGTTTGTTTGTTCATTGGATTGCTTTTATTTACATATTTGGTTCATTAGCTTTGAAGTAGAATGAAAGATACCACAAAGCATTGCAATTAAGAGCTGGAGCTGAGAGTTCCACGGACCTGGGCGCCCACTCCAGCTCTGCCACATACTTAGAGCCAGTAGCTTCCCTGAGCATCAGCTTCCTCATTAGCAGAACTAGTAGAATGGGAATGTGTTTGTTTTACAGATTAATTAAGATTACACATGTAAAGTACTTAGAAATACTGGCTCGTGCTAATAAGCATTCAGTAACTAACTTAAAAAACATAGAAACCTAAAGTAGATAAAATTTTGTCCTAGGTTAATTCACTTCCAATTAACTGAAACTTCATGAAGGCAGAAACCAGGACTGTTTTACATATATATTGGGCTTATAACAATAGGCCCAATACCAAGCTCAGTGCTTAACAGCAAGTAGCCATGTAATAAATATCATTGAAAGAAGGCAGGCAGGCAGGCAAGAAGGAAGGAATTCAGGGAGGGAAGAAGGGAAGGAGGAAGGAGAGAGAGAGGGAGTTTCTAATAGAAAGTGAATTGTCTGTCTTTCCCATTAAGAAAAAGGAATTGCTTTTATTCAAAACTATTTGATACAAGACTGAAACATATTGAAGATTTCTTGAGATTATATAGAACTAGAGCTGTGTGTGTGTGTAATACGTGTGTGTATGTGTGTGTGTGATATGTGTCTGTGTGTAATGCACCGAGGATATTTCATATACGTATAGAGTGCATTCTAGTGTTTGATTTCAACTTCCAAAATATGCCTCCACTTTATCCACTTGTCTCCATTTCCACCATAGACATCTCTCATCTGAACTACTGCTCTCTTCTGTGTGTGCCTGGAATATGCTAAACCCCTTCCAGCCACAGGGCCTTTCAGCTTCTGTGTCTTGTAGAGAGAGTACTCTTCCCCTGGGCTCTTTCTCATCATTCAAGCTTCAGCAGAAAGGTCACCAATTCAGAGTGCCCTTTCTTGGGCCACCCCATCTAAGCAGATTCCCCTTAATTTTTATGAGAGCATCAGATGTATATTCTTTCTTCTACTTATCAAAATCTATAATAATTTCATTCATCTGTTTGTTTCCTAAATGAATGAAGAATGAATGAATGGGACACAGTTGGTTAAGTGGCTGCCTTGAGCTCAGGTCATGATCTCAGGGTCCTGGGATCGAGCCCAGCATCTGGCTCCCTGCTCAGTGGGGAATCTGCTTCTCCCTCTCCCTCTGCCCCTCTCCCCACTTGTGCACCCTCTCTCTCTCTCAAATAAATAAATAAAATCTTTTTTTTTAAAGAATGAATGAATGAATTTATTTCTGATTTGACTGTCCCACAGTTACTCTGAACCAGGCAATAGTTTATTGAAGCAAACCACTACTGACCTTTCTCCCTTCTAAAGACTTAAACTTTGTGGGGGGACCTATAAGTTGAAGTTAAGCACATATTTTTCCAAACAGCATGTTAGAGAGCACCTGTTATGCAAGTTGCAGGAAAGTCATCTGCCTAACACAAGAGTAAATACGGTAATTTCCATCCCTTACTCCTTCCATTCTTTGGTAGGCATCTGTCAGCAGGGCATGCATATTGGAGTCCCAATTCAGGAATGAAAATCTGAAACCAAGCTATCTGCTTTTGTGTACTCTGGCACTGCGTTATTTAAAATAATCCAAGAATGAAAATATGAGCTAAGCTCTTTGCTTTTTTAAACATTGAACGTGTCAATCCTGAAATTCCACTGGATAAGCATTTACTCTCCACAAAGGTAAGAGTTCCTATTGACCTTGAATTATTCAAATGTCTAATACAACACCCTTCAATATGTAGTTACTCTGGACTAATAGAATGTGAACCAAACTATCTCACAATCACATTATAATTCATTAAATAACATAGAGATTAAGAGTTTTTAGGAGAGCATTTAAGATCTGAGGCTCTGAAATCACCGCACTCTTAGTTTGAGTGCAAGCTCTTGAACTTAAAAGACATTTATCTTTGGTGAAATGACTTTACCTGTCTAAGGCCCCAGTTTCCTTGGTGATAAAATGGGAATAATAAAATATTTCATTAAGATCTTATCAGGGCTAAATATGATAATGCATGTAGAATATTTACTATAGTAGCTTTCTTAATACATATTATTGGCTTTTTGAGTTCAAATGGATCTTATGGGTCCTTGAGTCCAAACTTCAGTGAAATTCCAAGAATCTCTAATTTACAAGTGGTCATCCAGACTCTTCTTGAATGAGTCCCATGAGCAACTGCTCGCTAAATTACAAGGTAGATTATTTTATTTTCCTCAACTCCAATTATTTGCAAATAGTTAATGAAATTTTCTTGTCTCATTGAGTCCTAATTCTGTTAGAGTAAACAGCATTAGATTAAACCATCAGCCCGAAGATATCCCTTCAAATCTTTGAAAATAGCTATTTCACTTTTCTTCTCTCACCTCCACTGCGCTGTCCAAGTCTTCAGATTAAGCTAAACATCTCCAGTTCTTCTCATGAGCCAGTGTCACTCTCCTGATCTCTCTCCTCTGAACATACTCCACTTTGTCAATATTCTCCTTAACAACAGCTGAAGAAAATACTTCAGGATTTGTCTGACATGAGCAGTGAACAGAAGTACAATTCTAATCCTTTTCCTGGACACTACATTTCTTTTAATGCAGGATAAGAATGCCTTAGCTTTTTTGGCTCACCCCTTTGGATCATAGTGAGCTTGCTCTCAATTAAATATCCAAGTCTTTTTCATGTGAATTTCTGTTAAGCCAGTTCTCCCTGCATCCCGTATTGATATCAGCCCATAGTTCCAGTCTGATGAAACCTTTTTGAATCCTGATTCTTTCTTTGAGCATATCAACTATCACTTCCAGCTTTATGTCAAAGGCAATTGTGGTCAGCTTGCCTTTTGTGTCTCCATTTATGTTGTTGATAAGGCTATCAAATGGAATTTGGCCGTGCAAAGAACCCTTTGACCACTCTGGGGATGTTCCTCCAGGTTGAGATCAGTCTATGGATTAATATTCTTTGCATACACTTAATTCAACCCTTTGTGAATCTCCCTAATTAGTGTTAACTACTCTTACCTATAAGCATTCTGCTGTTGGAAGTGTAATGTAATGGAACAATATAACTGGATTCAAATCCTTGCTTTGTTACTTACTACCAGTGTGATATTGGGTCAGTTATTTAACCTCTCTGTGCTTCTCTTTCCTAATTTACAAAATGTTTTTTTTGTAATAGGCTCATTCCACAATGAGTTGTGTCTTATGAATCAACAGGTCTGGAATAGCTAGCATAATTCAGGCACATTCTTAGTAAATTTGCAACAAAAAATAAATTACTGAATAAATAAATGAACAATGATGAAGTCAAATTACATATTTAAATCAAGGTACATTGTTTATGTCTATGTTATTTCTCTGATCTATTTGTCTAGTCCACCTATGAAAACGTGATAATAAATGAGATTAGTAAAGTACTATTTATTCTTAAATGACCCATTGCTAACTCCTAAATCACTATAGTCTTTATTGTTTATTGAGATATGATTTAAGTATAAAATTCACTCTTTTAAAGTGTACAATCTGGTGGCTTTTAGTATATTTACAGAGTTGTGCAAACCTCAGAATCTAATTTCAGAACATTTTCATCACCCAGAAAAGAAATCCTGTACCAATTAACATCACGCCCCATTTCCTCTTAAACCTTCAATCCTAGGCAACCATTAATCTACTTTCTATTTCTACAGATTTGCCTATTCTGAACATTTTGTATAAACAGAATCATATAATAGTTTGTCTTCTGTGATTGTATTCTTTTACTTAGCATAATCTTTTCAATGCTCATCCAGGTTGTAGCATGTATCATTATTTCATTCTTTTTTAGTGCCAAATAATATTGTATAGAGGTACCATGTATTATTTATCCACTCATCAGTTGACAGACATTTGGATTGTTTCCACTTTTTGGCCATTATAAATAATGCTGCTATGAGCATTTGCATGCAAGTTTTTGTATGGACATATGTTTTCATTTTTCTTGGATGTATACATATGAGTAGAATTGATGGGTCACAGGGTTACTCTGTTTAATATTTTGAAGAGTTGTTTGCAAAGGCAGTTGCACCATTTTACATTCTTACCAGCAGTGGAAGAAGGTTCCAATTTCTCCACATTTTAGTCAACACTTGTTATTTTTCAACTTTTTTATTATAGCCCTTTTATTGGTGTGTAGTGATATCTCATTGTGGTTTTGATTTGCATTTCAGTAACGACTAATGCTGTTGAGCATCTTTTCATGTGCTTATTAGCCATTTATATCTCTGAAGAATGACTATCCAAAGTATTTGCCCATTTTTCAATTGCATTATTGGTGTTTTTATTGTTGAGTCACAAGAGGTCTTTTATATTCTGGATACTAGTCCTTTATCACATGTATGATTTGCAAATATTTTCTCCTGTTCTGTGGATTGTCTTTTAACTTTTTTGATAGTTTCTTTTGAAACACAAAATTTTTACACTTGATGAATTTCTATTTATTTATTTCTTTATCTATTTATTTATTTTTGTTGTTCTTATGCTTTTGGTGTCATATGTAAGAAACTGTTGCCTAATCCGAGATTACAAAGGCTTATACCTATATTTTCTTCTAAGAGTTTTACAGTTTTGCCCTTAAATTTAAATCTTTTAGCCATTTGGAGTTAATTTTTGTATATGGTGTGAGGTAGGGTTTCAACTTCATTCTTTTGCATATGGATAGCTAATAGTACCAGTACGATTTGTTAAAAAGGCTATTCTTCTCTCCATTGGATATTCTTGGAACCCTTGTTGAAAATCAATTGACTGCAAATGTGAGGTTTATTCTTGCACTTCCAATTCTCTTCCTGTGCTCTATACTATCCTTATACCACTACTACATTGTTCTGAATATTATAGCTTTGTAGTAAGTTTTGAAATTTGGTAAGTGTAAGTCCTCCATCTTTGTTCTTTTTTAAGGTTGTTTAGGCTATCTGGGTCTCTTCCATTTCTATCCGAATTTTTGGATCAGCTTGTCCATTTCTGAAAAAAAAGGTAGCTGAAATTGCATTGACTATGAAGATCAATTTGGGGAGTATTGCCTTTTAAATTAACAATATCAAGTCTTTCAATACATGAACATAGGATGTCTTTCCATTTATTAAATCTTTAATTCTTTTGATAATGTTTTGTAGTTATCAGAGTACAAATCTTTAACTCATTTGGTTGATTTTCTTTGTAACAATTTTATTCTTTTTGATAATATTGTAAATGGAATTTTTAAAAATTTTATTTCAGATTGTTCATTGCTAGTGTATAGAAATATAACTAATTTTTGCATAATTATCTTTTATCCTGGAACCTTGTTGAACTTGTTTATTAGCTCTAATAGTTTTTTTCTTTTGTATTTTCCTAGGATTTTCCATATGTAAAATGATGTCCTCTACAAATACAGACAGTTTTACTCTGGCCTTCCATTTTGGATACCCTTTATTCCCTTTCTTGCTTAATTATGGTAGCTAAATCTCCAGTATAATGTTGAGTAGTATGTTGAATGCTGAAGTGGCGAGAGTAAACAGATTTGCTCTTTTCCTGATTTGGGGGAAAGTTTTCAGTTTTTTACCAGTAAGTATAATATTAGCTGTGGGTTTTTGTAGATGTCCTCTATCAAGTTGCAAAAGTATCCTTCTTTTTCTGATTTGTTGTTGAATGTTATTTTATCATGAAAGGGTATCAGATTTTGTCAAATGCTTTTCTGCATCTATTGAAATGATCATGTAGTTTTTGTCCTTTATTCTTTTAATATGGTATGTTACATTGATTGATTTTCATATGTTGAAACAACCTTGCATCCTAGGATAAATTCCGCTTAGTCATGGAATATAGTCCTTTAAAAAAAAAATGTGGTTGGATTTGGTTTGCTAGTAACTCAATGAACCAATCAATACTTTCCAAGTGGCCAAAGGATGATATTACAAAATCATGCATGGGTAAACAATCTATTCAAAATACAAAGATAGGGGGTGCCTGGGTGGCACAGATGGTTAAGCTTCTGCCTTCAGCTTGGGTCATGATTCCAGCGTCCTGGGATCAAGCCCCGCTTCGGGCTCCCTGCTCAGCTGGAAGCCTGCTTCTCCCTCTCCTACTCCTCCTCCTTGTGTTCCCTCTCTCTATGTCAAATAAATTTAAAAAAAAATCCAAAATACAAAGATAGCCTTGAATTTTAATGTAACAGAGTGTGAAAAGCTTATTAATATAGTTTAAGATAATACACTGAGACTAATCTTTAAGAATTTGTTGAGTTTTAGGAAAATATTTTTAAAAACGTCATAATTATATGAAAAGGCTATTATAATGTAGTCAGTTCTACTTTAGTGCATGTTTTGAAAATCTAAATTTGTTCCAAGTGGAACCATTAGGTGAATGCAGAAAACCGCACCCAGCTGAATGGAGCTGTGTAGGAATATGTAAAATGTATCCAGGCACACACCTCATAAGTATATTGGGCCACCACATCCATCCATCCACATCTGGTGTTATAAGGTTCTTTTTATTTCAAATGATTCCCCTGTCACCAATACACAAAAACTCTCAAGCTATAAGCCTTCTGATGGACTCCTGCCCTAAACTTCCTTTAATATACCCATTTCTCTCAGCTTGTTTTGTATTTTTTCATCCTTTTTCTTTTCTCTCTTCATCTTTTTTGTCTCTTATTCTTTTGTTTACTTCCTCTAGTAGGTATATGGTAGTGGGTATGGAGCCAAAGCAGGCAAGCCTAGTGGGAGTGTAAGCACTCACTCCTACAAGCAAACTTCAGATATTTATCAAGGTAAAGTACCATATGTATTATGGTATTTATTCATTTCTTAATCATTTACCATGTGTAAAGCTGTAATACCAATTTGTTGGATTATTTTCTGTTTTTAAAAATTATATCCCCACCTGTTTCTATGGGTCACTGAAAAGTTTATGAGTGTTGTATCCCTAATTCTATTTCCCTATCAGCCTTTTGGGATTTTTTATTGAGGTAAAGTTCACTTAACATAAAATTCACCATTGTAACCATTTCAAAGTGTACAATCTAGTGGCTTTTAGTACATTCACAACATGTGGCCCGTCACCACTATCTAATTCCAGAACGTTCTCATCATCCCCAAAAGAAACCCCATACCTATTAAGAAGTCACTTCCTGTTCTTCTTCCCTACCAACATTGGTCATCACTAATCTGCTTTCTCTGGATATGCTTATTCTGAATATTTCATATAAGTGGAATTGTACAATTTTACAATTGTATGTGGCCTTTTGTGTCCAGCTTCTTTCACTTAACATAACGTTTTCAGGTTCATCCATGTTGTAGCATGTGTCAGTACTCCATTCCTTTTTATGACAGAATAATATTTCATTGTATGAATATATGACATTTCATTTAGCCATTATTGTCTATCAGTTGATTGACATTTGGGTTGTTTCCATTTTTGACTATTATGAACAATGCTTTAAAAAACATTGGTGTTGGGGTGCCTGGGTGGCTCAGTCAGTGAAGCATCTGCCTGGGGCTCAGGTCATGATCCCGGGGTCCTGGGATCGAGTCCCGCATCGGGCTCCCTGCTCAGAGGGGAGTCTGCTTCTCCCTTTCCCTCTGCCCCTCTCCCTCCTCATGTTCTCTCTCTCTCTCTAATAAGTAAATAAAATCTTTTTTAAAAAACCACATTGGTGTAAAGAAATTTTAAATAAATAAATAAATAAATAAATAAATAACTTTGGTGTACAACTATCTGTTTGAGTCTTTTCTCAGTTTTCTTGGGTGTACACCTAGAAGTAGGATTGCTGGGTCATATGGTAATTTTATCTTTAACTTTTTAAGGAACAGCCACACCACCTCCCCTCTTTTAAAATTATTATAGCCACCCTAGTGGGTGTGAAGCAGTATCTCATTTTGGTTTTGATGTGCATCTTTATTCACGAGGGATATTGGTCTGAAGTTTTCTTGTGATTTGTTTTTGTGGCTTTGGTATCATGGTAATACCAGTCTTATGGAATGAGTTTGGAAGTTCTTGGAAGAGTTTGAAAAGGATTTCACTTTTTGAAGAATTTGAAAAAGATTAGTGTTAATTATTCTTCAAATGGTAGAATTCACCAGTGAAGCCAACTGATCCTGAACTTTTCTTTGTTGGAATTTTACCAAGTGCTGATTTAATCTACTTATTTGTTATGAATTTATTCAGATTTTATATTTCTTTTTTAGTTAGTTTTGGTAGTTTATTTCTTTCCAAGAATGTGTCCATTTCTTCTAGGTTATTTAATTGGTTGGCATTCTATTGTTCATTGTATTCCTTCATAATCCTTTTCTTTGTTCTACCCTTTACGTTTTGAAGATTACTCTCCTTGCTGGAAAACAGAAGCTGATCATTTTCCTTTTGTCCCCTTAAAACTTTAACATCTACTCTAAGAAATTGTCAAAGTCTTTGCAAAATACCTAGATTAGTAAAAATCATAAAGAAACACGGCTTATTATAATTGCATTTGATATGTCAGACAGAATAGCTAATATGTTGTTCTTTACATAGATGTACCTGCCCTCATTCTTTTTAGCAAGGGGAGATAGATAATACACAAAATTACTCAAATTGTATAGCATTTTAAAATGCAATGAGTACTTTGGAGAAAAATGAAAAAGGTGCGAGGCTAACCATATAGAGGTGTGAGGATATGATTTCACAACGGGTGCTCATTTTTTTCCCTGCAAGGGTGATGTGCACAAACAACTAGAAGATATTTTCATGATATAGTTTCCCTGTTCAAATTGGTGTCATCATATATGTCCTCCTTCAAAGCCTCCCTTTGACATGGAGCCCTACCTTTCTATCCCATGGAAAACACCCCACTGTTTTCGTGTGTCCTGCTCTTCCACCTCTAACACCTCCATGCATACTTGTCCCTTCTCCAGCCCTCATCAAATATCTTTCCAATGTGCTTACAATGGAGCGTGTGTCCTCCCAGCAGGAGAGATATTTGTTCCTCTAAATGGCATTTTCAAAAAGCATTTGACTTTTATCATGAGTGTCTTATAATAGATATATGTCCTCTAAAGAATTTCCCCTTTTAGACATGTTCTCCAAGGTCACCCTTCTAAATCCTCCTCACATGCTGCCATGTATTTCTTCCAGAACAAGGTGCCAATTTCTCTTATTTGCATAGGACCATGATTCTTTATTACTAGAGCAACCTTTTTATGTGTTTTAGAAATTTTCACAAAAAAATAATTCCAGTTAATTTTAGGAAGTTATGTTTAAGTTGATTTTAAAATGTTAAATTCAATACTTTATATGTACAAATAGAAAGTAGCCTACCAATTTTTTATTTCCTTAAGATAGACATCTTCAGGGGCGCCTGAGTGGCTCAGTCGGTTAAGCATCTGACCCTCGATTTCAGCTCTGGTCATAATCTCAGGTCCTGAGATCCAGCCTTGCATTGGGCTCTGTGCTCAACAGGGAGTCCGCTTCTCTCCCATTCTCTCTTCCTCTGTCCCTCCCCCTGCTCATACATCCTCTCTCTAAAATTAATAAATAAATCTTTAAAAAAAAGATAGACTCTTCATTTGCATTAGCAAAAGCATCCTCAAAATCTGAAGCCTGAAGAAACATTGGTGTCATTTCTCCAAGGATATTCATTTTATCTAAGGATATTTATAGTCAAAAATTATTTTTATTTTTATTTATTTTTTTAAGAGAGAGAGAGCACAGTGGGAGAGTGAAAGGGAGAATCAGACTCCCCACTGAGCAGAGAGCCAGATGTGGGGCTCGATCCCAGGACCCTGAGATTGGGACCTGAGCCAAAGGCAGATGCTTCACCGACTGAACCACCCAGGTGCCCTAAGAATTTTTTTAATTATAGTTAAATATATATAAATATAGTAGTTTCATAGGGGTAAGAAAAAAATCAATAAAATTGTAGAGTCAAAAGTTGGGAGAGGTATTTTCTTTAGTAGGGTGCAAAGAGAAAGAAATTAGCATTTGTTGAGCATCTACTAGATGTAAAACCCTATTATGGTCCTCCCAACAACAAAGCAGCTAGACCCTAATATCCCTTACTCTGGGTCACACAGTTATAGATTGGCTAAGCTCTGACTTGAACTGGTCTAAAGGCCAGAGTCTGTCTTTCCAGTAGTTCATGTAATAGTAGAACTCAAGCAAGGCTCATACCAAATAGTAATTATTATAGAAATTCCAACCATAAAAGCTTACTAGACAAAAAAAAAATGGTTGCGTCACATCCAATTTGTAAAGTGCCCCCAAATAGTTCACTATTGAGCCATTAATTGCCATGAAAAAATAATTTGTGACAGAAAAAGAAAACAGAAGCCAAAATCCCTGCCCGTGCTCCCCCCCCACACACACAGCAGAAAAGGTTTTGTCCTAGTGCCTTTTAAAATTCTCTTTAGAAATCTTTATTTTCAGCATATTTTAGGATGCGTGACAAGTATTTAACAAATATGCAATGTATTAAAATAACATAGTGGTGAAATTTTAAGATTGGTGTGTGAATTTTCATGCAGGTGCAAAGTGTACTGAGGGAGTGTCTCATTTGTCAAGGTTACAATTACCAGGCAGTTGCTGGAGCCAGCTTTCCCCTTGCAGGGGAGTGATGGGTCCCCCATGGTCAAGATCTCCACACAGAGTAGCCACCTCTGCCCTGAGGAAAACCTGGCTGCACAAACAACACTCTTAAACTAGGCCAGACATCATGAAAGTTCACATCCCTGACCAAGAAAGGCATTGTGCAGGAGAGGTGGATAACTTGGAACCCACAAAAAAGAATCACTTCTGGAAAAAACCAGCTCGGTTGCTCAGGTTTAACTGAGGATCTGTTGTTAGAATTAATATGGTGACCCTATAATTTGTCATCCAAACTAGTACTCTTTTGAGGGGGGCTGCGATTATAAGTCCTCTGGGATAGCAGGCATGAACTGGGGTTGCACGTCGTGGGGGACTTCCGTGATCGTAACTGTCAACATCATCTCTATGAATAAGAGGACAGACGTCTGAACTGTGTATCTGCACCGTGTGGTGTTGCAAGCTCTCTGGGAACATTTTGGATGAAAGAAGTCTACATGTTAGTGCCAGTTAGAAGCATAGCTTCTAGGTAACAGAGGTTCATGAACCTCTGGACATGTTCGTGTATAGGAAGCAACAACACAGTTCTCCTTGGCCTCTTGTCCCAAGAACACAAACGGGAGACAAAACGGCAAGCATGCAGAGAAACAAGGCTTTTGCCCTCTTTTGTAAGGCCTCACAGGGTTTTTAGGTACTAGCACGCAACAAGACCTGTGGCTCTTCGTCTTATTCCGTGTCTCTCCATGAGCAAATGAAGAACAAGGATCCTATCTAACTCATCTCTGTAGCCCCAGTATTTAGCACGCAGCTGCACAGCGCGTCTTCAATTAACGTAAATCAGGTGAATGGAAAGAGTGGGATCTAGGTTCTTAATCCCGAAACAAAAGGATTTACTCATGGACAAACACTGAATTTAAAAGAATTTTCCCTCTTGGCTACTAAAATCAATTCAGAAAGAACCTCCTATGCAAGTCCGTGCCCCTCACCCTCATGGCTACTTTATTTTACTTTCATACGCAAAATAGACTTTTTTCAAGTTCCAACATTAACAACAGGCTGAAAAGCAACTTTAACTTTGCCAGTTACTCGTTTGATCTCTGCAGTCTTTTTGGTTCTTTCAGCTTCGTCCTACAGGCAGGCTGTCAGTTTTACCAGCCTATTTTTGTGTCTGCTAAGCAGAAATTATTGTGGCGTTTCCTAAGATGACTGGAATGGTATCTATTCTTTTTGAACTCGCCCTGCCTGCCATACCTTTCTTTCTCATCAGCCATCATGGAATCAGAGTTCTAAATCGAGAGCTTACATGTGTTTTCAAGCAGCCACATTCACCTCTGTTTATTTCACCTCCAGGAATATTCTTTGGCTAGAAGCTCTGAGGCTTCATTTGCTGGTAGCTTAGTTAATACAGACAGCGACACACTTCTAAGATAGCCTTTGGGCAGAATTCAACTAGAGCCACTTCAAATTCTTTCTGGAAGTAGACAGGGCATAAATTCATATATTTTTGATGGCAACTATGGAAGAGTTGTGGCGTCCTATCTTCTTTGGAATGCGGTGGGATATAAATAAAGAGAGAACTATGCAGAGTTCCATCTCAGATATTTGTTTACAAGGAAAAGGTCTGATCTCTCCAATCCATCCTCTTTATTGCTGCCAGAGATATTTTCCTAAAGTGAGACAGTGATCCTATCGCTGCTCGGCCTCTAATCCTTCCAACTCGCGCTTGACCCGCCAGTTCACATTTCTTATCTCCATTTACAAGGCCTGGGGTATATAAGCTTCCCAGACTCACCTCCCACCACCCTTCCGTTCCTACACAATGACATAGATTGATAGCAAACATGACCCTCATTTCCTGCCTCTCCACACTCTGCTATGTGACTATGTAGTACCTACTGACATTCTCACTCTTTGAATTTGCACTGGCCTGGTGACTTGCGATGCCTTATAGAACGTGGACGGTGTGCTGGTTCCATGTGTAGTTCTCAAAAGGCTTTATGTGCTTTTTACCCTAACACTGCTTCTGTCACAAAAACAAACCCAGGCCAGTTTGGTTGAGGATGAGATTCCACATAGTGCAGACATGTCATCCTGGCTGAGGCCCTCTTAGACCAGTTAGCTCCTAGCTACAAGACAGTCGATCACAGATATAAGGGGGAACCCTGCTTAGATGGGCAGAATGCAGCCAGATCCACCCAGCCTACCCATAGATTCATGAGAAATAATAAATGGTTGTTGTTTAAGCCACTGGATTTGGGATGATTTGTTACACAGCTTTAGTGTGACCAAAGATAACTGATACACATACCAAACTACTTCTAGTTCCTGAACAGCCAATGTTTTTTAATGTTTTTTAATGCCTTCACTATTTTAAAGACGCTATTCCCTCTGTTTAGAGTAAGTTTGAATTTAGTCCATAGTCAGTATAGGCCACCCCATTCCCCAGCATTCATCTCCCTGTCTTTGTCAGCTAGGGACAATCCTACTTACTTTTCAACATCTTGCAACTCAAAACACCCCTGTCAAATTCAGCAATAGTGTGGTAGATTACAATCTCCTTTATCTCTCCTCCTCTCTCTTACCTCAGTTACTCTCTCCTCCATGCTTCTTAGCATTTTGCCCCTATCTATCTTCTAGGAGTTGTCACATTATATTGAACATATTCTGCATTTTTGTTTCCTCCACTAGACTGTAAATCTCCTTGAGAGGGGAGAGTTTTCCATTCATTCTACAGTAGCCAAGACCGAAGATAGGTCCACAAATTTTAGTTGCATGACTGTATTTTTCTTTCTTTTCTTTTCTTTTTTTTTTTAATATTTATTTTCTACTAAGCGTTTGTTTCTTATCAAAATAAAGATATGGAAATGTTACACAATACAAGTGAGGACAATATTTAAGTTAATTTTCGATCATGTGTTAGCACTATGCTAGCATTAAGGAAACAAAGTTGGTCATAATTGAGCTTATAAGAGATGGATTAAGGTCATCATAAAGATTTGTGGGAGAGGCAACCCCCAAATGATCTGATTTATCAAATTTTTATTTTGTTCAAAATCCAGAAGGTCTATTCTTATTGGAACAAATACATTTAAGAAGGAGGATATGAGGCAGAAAATATTTTATTAAATAGCAATTCTGTCTTGGCAAACAAATTTACTATGTAAAATCCTGCTCAAATAGCATATTTTCTAGCTAGGAGAGATGACTTGATAAATTTATGCAGTGGCTTAAATTTGCTATGTGTTCCTTCCTTTTTTTAAAAAAAAAAGATTTATTTATTTATTTTAGAGGATGCACGCACATGAGTGGGGAGAGAGGCAGAGGGAGAGAATCTTCAAGCAGACTGCCTGCTGGGCATGGAACCCACATGAGCTCAATCCCACAACCATGAGATCATAACTTGAGCTGAAAACAAGAGTCAGATGTTCAACTGACTGAGGCACCCAGGTGCCCCAGTGTTCTCTCCTTTTGTAAGACACCCATGTTAAGCAGGTTCTTTTGGATGTATAGAATAAAGACCATCCATACAGCTCAAGCGATGGAGGATAATTGTGTAAGGATACTAAGACTAAAGCCAACAGGATCCTTATTTGAAAAATTGTGAGGACAAGAACCACAGGACAGCTACAGAGAAGAGAACTGGAAGGGTGATAACGATATGATCTGTCCCATCCGCAACAGAAGTCCATATGTTCTGCCATTAACCCCTTTTCAGTTACCCACCCTGGTGCTGTCTACTACTACTTACTTTATTCTTCTCTGCCTTGAGGTCTCTGCTTACATCGAAATTAAAATTTTCATGACTTTGGTCTGACTCCTTCATGGCATCTTTCAGAGTAGCCAGTCAACTTCTATTCCCCTCTGTCAGTGTACAGATATGCATCATTTTTCTGAATTCAAATTCACATTTGTCTAGAGCTTTCCACAGCAGGTCTCCTCCCAAGCTATGGGCCAGCCCTGATATTGGCTACCTCACTCTTTTGGAAAAGAATGTTTTGTCAGCATAAGACTGAAGGATGAAATTTACATGTCCACTGGGGCTTTACATACTCATTAACTTAACCTTTGTTTCAAAGAGAACAGGAACTTTTAAGATCCTGATTGGTTGACTTTTTTGTTGTTGTTGTTGTTTTTGCTAGATAGACTTTTTTTTTTTAATGACTCAACTGTGCTCTAATCACTATATAAAAATCCTTTTCTTAGGCGCCTGGGTGGCTCAGATGGCTAAGCGTCTGCCTTTGGCTCAGGTCATGATCTCAGGGTCCTGGGATCGAGTCCCACATCGGGCTCCCTGCTCCTTGGGAGCCTGCTTCTCCCTCTGCCTCTCTCTCTCTGTCTCTAATGAATAAATAAATAAAATCTTTAAAAAAAAATCCTTTTCTTTTGCCTTTCTTTTCCTCTTTACAACATTGTTGCAATTGCCATACCTTGGCCATTACCCATCTCCATCCAAGATTGCAGTTTCAGAGATGAGGGTATCAGGCTTGAGCCTCTTCAACTACTTGCCACTTCCTAGCTGTGAAATTACCTGCCCTGTTTTTCCATCCTTATCATCTTTCCCTTTGTCTCACACACACACACACACACTACATTTATCTGAGCTCTGAACCGCAACTCTATCCACATATTTTTCTCAGTTTTCCTTTTAGGTCTTCAACATTTTCCTCTTCACCTATTTCTTCTCAGCAGATAAATAAGCTTGATTCACTCACATCTGACAACATACAAAACAAAGCTTCTGATTACCCTGCCCTAACTCTCTCTTGCCCTCAGTTTCTCCCCTAGGAGCAGTTGGTCTACCCCCTTAACTCAACTTGCTCTCTCACCATTCAATCTTCCACCCATTGAATTTTGCATGCCTACTCTGAATCTGTGTTCTTTAAGGTCAGCAATTATCCACTGATTGGTGGATAATTGAATCACTGGATTCAAAGTCCAGTGAATACTTTTCAGCCTTGTTCTGGCTCTATTCCAGTTGCTTCTAGTGCCGGGTTTTAACTTCTTTCCCAATTTTTATCCCCCACCCTTACCCTTTGGTCTCATCCAGTGACCTGGCTCTGCTGGCTCATAGAAGTCTCTGTTACAAACTCTTCTCTTGCTCTTTCTTCTCCTCAAGGCCTTGGGAAGGCTGCTTAGACCTAGCTCAAGTCCTATAGTATTGACCTGCATGGATGACACTCCAATCTAGCACACCCTGGTCCTACCGAGGAGTAGCAGGCTATTTCTACTCTCTATCATCTCACTAAGTTACTTCAACTCCCACTTATAAGCTAGAGACTCACAAATTTATATCTCCAATTCTCATAAGCATCTACCAGGGTCTCCCACAAGCACCTCAAACTCGACATGTCCAAAACCGATCATCTGATTTTAACCTTCAAGTCTGTTCCTCCTCCAATATTCCCTTTCTTGATGAATCAATTTCTGGTCATCCAAACCAGTTATGTTTTTGTTTCAATAGTTTTAGTACTTCTGCAATACTCTCTTACCACTCTCTTTAAAATCAATCCTCCCCAATGCATTCCATCATGCACTACCAGAGTTGTTATGCTAACAAACAAATCCCATTGCCACTTCTCCATTTAGAAATGTTTGCTAGCCCTCTGTTACCTATAGAATGAAGTACAAACTTCTTAGAGATCAAATAATTTCTCCATCACCTGACCCTTCCCTGAGTCTCCAGCTTCATCTCTTGCTGTGCCCACTCTCATAGTTTATGCTCTAGAAATACCAAAATACTTACACAGATGTGCTCCGAAGGACATTTGTCATTTTGGATGCTAGAGTGGTCAGGATCCAAAAACCAGGATCTTGAAAACAACAAGAAAACAAAGCAAGAACCATGATAGTTTTGTTAATAGAAAGAATTTAATGTGAGGAAATGGGGAATCAGTTGAACAGTTACCAGGCAACTGAAAAGGCAGAGGAGACAACTGGGCAACACAGACATGGTAGCTGCAGGAGACAGTTGCCAGCCCTGCACCTGGGGGAACAAAGAGAAGAGGTTGGGTTCATGGTAACTGGAAGCTTAGTGAAAGGGTCTTGAGAATTGAAATCCAGATATTTTAGCAGGAGATCCAGCCCCCCCTGGTGCTTTGGTAGCTCAGAAGTGAGTCTCCACTAAGTGAAGTCCCAGATTTCTAAAGAGAAGACACTGGCTGATTGGAGCTGGCATCTCAGGGCAGGAGGCAGGCGGTCATGAGGCTGATTCCTAGAGCATGGGAGAAAACTCAAGAATGGAATCGACTGTCCCTATCAGTTTTAATAACCATTTCTGGGGTGATTTCACCATGAGTATGGAGCAAGAGAGGAGGGAAGAGCCCTTTCTCCCTCTCTTAGCCTTCTAATCTATCAGGAGTCCAGCTGGCAATGGAGAAATGTGGTTTGCAGAGTCCCAGCCCCAGCACCACTAAGCAAAGAATGGAAGGACAATAGCTGAATAATCAGCATCCAGACAATGTCCCTATTTGAGGAAATGCCAAGACTGATGAGAAACGGGGCCCTGCTTCTTATTCTGAAGGATGAAGGGGGCAGAGAGCTCATCTCTCTCAGAGCTCCCTGCAACTGGAGCACCTCTGCTCATCCAAATGAATGTTCCTCCAGCAAGTTTATCCCTGGAATGAGAGGCAGAAGAGGGGACAGTACAGAATTCATTTCAGCTGTGGCTCTGGCAGTCGTGTCAAGAGGCAGTGAGTGATCTTAGAGGAAGGAGTAATGGCGACCAATGACAGGTCCAGGAATCGCAGGACTGCTGGTGGGGGTGTCCAGGGCCCACCAGTGCCAGCTCTAACCACCCAGTCTCCCTTGGTTTTTCCTCTATTCTGAGCTTAGGACTTTAGACTTCTTGAGGATTCTGGAAGCTATGCAAGTATACTTTCAATTCATTACTTTTCTGCTTGAGCTAACTGACATCAGTTTCTTTTTTTTTTTTTTTAAGATTTTATTTATTTATTTGACAGAGAGAGACATAGTGAGAGCAGGAACACAAGCAGGGGGAGTGGGAGAGGGAGAAGCAGGCTTCCCGCGGAGCAGGGAGCCCGATGTGGGACTCGATCCCAGGACCCTGGGATCATGACCTGAGCCGAAGGCAGATGCTTAACGACTGAGCCACCCAGGCGCCCGACATCAGTTTCTATTGCTTGCAAAAAAGTAGCCTGCCTGGTATACCCAACATGCTCTCTCATATCTCATGCCTTTACCATTTTTGCCATTTATGAGAGTTCTCATTTTCATTTTCCTCTTACTTATCTTCCAGGTGCTACCTCCTCTGTTCCCAAACAGAGGTACTTCTGTTGCAAAGAAGGCATGTCTTTTCAACAGAACAGCTCATCGTGCACTCCTATCATATGTTAGCATGTTTTCTCCTCTAGTGGTAAACTTGAATTAATGAACAAATGGCTTTAAATTCATTGGCATTGCTCATGTTTAGTTGTCAATGTCTAGATATTTTCTTGTATAACATGAATCATAACAATCAGTAGTCAAAACTCATCCTTCGGGGCCAAGCTACCCCCAAACTTCAATATATAACATTTAGAAAGTTTGCAAGTGTTTCTTTCAGATCTTAATCTTGTTTATATCCTCTTTCAGTATACACATTAGGCTAATATATTCACATATTTCCATGGCAGCTATGTTTATTAATCAAAATATTGAGTTCAGAAAAACTATAAGAAATGCAGAAACAACTTCTTTTCACAATGTCCTGTGCATTACCATTTATCCATAATTATGATATTTACACACTGCATCCATGCTGATGGTTCTTTTAAAAACTAATAATACAGGGATCTGGCATGACTTTTTCCTTTTCTGTTAGCCTCAATAATCCCAGAGTAGAGGAAAGAGTCTGCTCCATGGGCCATTTATGGACATGTTCTGTGTAGTTAGATGATATTTCTCTGTCCCTCCTTACCCTTGCAATGCCCTATACAGCCATTGGCAGCCAACTATGGGTGGTTCTGAAACCTCTCCAGGGCTGGCACCTTCCTTTTCCCTTTTACAAATCTGATTTCTCCAACCCCTATGACACTCTGTGCAGGCAGCTTCCTAGAGTACAAAGCTGATCCTTGTGCCAATACATTTGAGCATGTTCTGCAAGCTACTTTAGAATAGAACTTAAACATACAAGCGTTGGCACTCCTAAACCAGAGAGTTAAGAGAACTGATAGCCTTTTTAAAAAATTATAATCTAGAGGGAGAGAGTTCTCAGGGGCATGTGCTTTAAGGGCATTCACTGACCAAAAGTTTATTAAACATTTACTATGTGCCCAGAACTTTGCCCCTGCTTTCAAGTTTGAGCCCAAGTATGCCTGAATGGATTCATTATCCTCTTCTCACTACCCTAGTGTACTATAGGAAAAGCAAATAGATCTATATTTTCTGGATAAAAGTGAGGTGGAGTTCACTCTCAGAGCCTTTTCCAACCATGGAACTATATTTAAATGAATGAACCTTTGAAAGACAGATTGGGACCTTGTCAGCCAGAGAAAGGCTCAAGAGGACTGAAACTAGAGAAATGAAAAAAATATATTAGCTTTGGCAGGACTTAGAGTACAAATTTTGTAATTTTATGAGCTCTATTCAGAAAGTCTTCCAATATTATACTTTGTTGAGTTGATATGGAGCCACACATAGTCATAATCACAATGTAAATCATTTGCATCTGGCTTATTTTATTTATTGTGTCCCAACACATCTTGAATGATAGAGTTACAGAAAATAATGGGATTGATTATATTCTCATTTGTTCTTTTTGCTGTATCTGGAACATATGTCCATAATAAAATTTTATGATTGAATTATATGAATTTGTTTGCATTCTTGTCCCTTCCATTGCTCTGCACCCTCACTGAGGCCCAGCTTGGAGCTTATTCATCTTTGTGTATTCAGCACCCAGCCTATTGCCTGACTTCTAGAAACCACTCAATAAATGATTTGTGAACATTTAAATAAAAATTTCTGAAGAAATAAGAGAGGTAGACAAGAGAACTCTTGCCTTCAAGTCTGAGTAGAGAAGAATCATATACATTGCATAATTGGGAAGTTACTGTAAGGCAAGTAGTAATGCCCAAGACAGTATTCTGTCAATTTTGACTATGAGGATTAAGGAATTCCAGAGAAGGGAAAGAACCATTTTGGGGTTAAACTGGCCTGGGCAGGGTCTTGTGGTGTAGAGTATTGAAGTGGAACTTAAGAGACAGGATTTGAATTAACAAAAAGAGTAAGAGCTTTCTAGGTAGTGACCAGAAACTAAACAAGGTTATGGAAATGGAAATTTATAGAGAATATTAATGATTGTATTATAAGTCCATTGTACAGAGTAGTGAGAAAAAGGAACTTTCTCTTGCTTGGAAATCCCTTCTATTTCCCCCCCTTTTTAACTTTTTTATTAAAAGTAGTTATTTTTTTTAAAAAAAGATTTTATTTATTTATTTGACAGAGAGAGACACAGTGAGAGAGGGAACACAAGCAGAGGGAGTGGGAGAGGGAGAAGCAGGCTTCCCGCTGAGCAGGGAGCCTGATGTGGGGCTCAATCCCAGGACCCTGGGATCATGACCTGAGCCGAAGGCAGATGCTTAATGACTGAGCCACCCAGGTGCCCCTATTTCCCCCCTTTTTATAATATATATTCCACCTGTCCTTCAAGGCTATGTTCATAACTCACTTCCCTTCCCCAACTGAGCCAGCCCTAATCTTGCTCCCTTCTAAAAACTTTTTCCTTTACATTCTTTTCCTGTGCCATCTGGCACTTAAAGTATACTACATTTAAGTAGGTGAAAGTAGTGGAAAGAGGGTCCAAAAAATGAATATTTCATTAGTATTAGCTCTTCAACCTACTGGTTTGGTGACTTTGGCTAATCATTATTCCTCTCTGTGCTCAGTTTCCTGAATAATTTCTAAGGCCTTTTCCAGATATAAGAATCTAAAGTTTTTCCTTTGGGCCTTTTAGTAGCACAAGTGAAAAATACCAGAAAAAGCTTCCAAATCCTATCAGTTTCCAAAACACATAAACACTTTATAATCCAATCCATGTCCTATCCAGGTTGGGCAAATCTTTTGTAGACTTCTCTAGTTACACAAAGTATTCATTTAGTCTCTCATGTCAGATTGCCTTGCTTTGAATTCAATTTTCTGACTGTTTGGCCATGGCAAGTTGTTTAACCTTGCTTTCACCATACACTATATAGGGCTGTAAGAGTATCTCTTCCATAAGCTTGTTGTGAGGATTAAAAGAGATAATTCATGAAGAATTTAGCACATGGATTCCCAGAAGATGGCAGAAAGAAGTGATTTTCTGCCTCTCTTCCAGTTTGCTGAAACAGTGCTCCAAGAATTATGACTATCTCCAAAAGCCACTTAAGCCATTAACTTTGCCATACTGACTTCCCCCACATTCTTGGTCTTTCAATTTCCAACCTGCTCTCTACACACTTTTCAATAAGAAATGTTGTTTAACTTGCTTCACAGGTACTGGTGGTCAGGAGAAATGAACATAATATGTATATTCAACTTCAGTTTCTAGTTCTTTCACTACTAAAATGTAGAAGTATGTCCCACAAGTACTAAAGTTGTGTTACCCTATATTTAAGGTCCTTCAAATTAATCAACCCAGAATTAATGAGACTGAGGAATTAGGACTTAATTTAATAGGCAAATAAAAAATCTATAAATTCTTAAGAGATGAATGGACAAGAAAGTGATACTTTGGAAAAATTCAGCAGGCACTGGGGTATGAGATACACTAAATTGGAGGGGGGAAAAGGACTTCTGTTTCACAAATGTGTATATTCTGATGATATTAGGATGTGTTATTTTTGGAAACACTTGGAACATATGATCTTATCCAAGTATCAAAGTCTAATGAGTAGAGCTCTACTCTGGGAAACAAATTTAAAAAAGGGAGGGATAGAAGGACAGAAGGATGAAGGAAAATGGGAAGAAAGTAAGGAGGGAAGGAAAGGAGGAAGAGAGGAAGGGAAAGGAAAGAGAGGGACCAGGAGGTGCCTTTCTGTGAAAAATCTATATTGTTGTAATCCCCTGAATAGAAGTTATAAACTGAAGTGTTAGTTTCTGACCTAAACACATTTCGAATAACAAGGTTTTCATATATGCCTAGGTTCTAGAATTCACATTACTATTTTGAAGAGTATGAGGTAAGCCTGGAAATCATTGTTTCAATAGCATTTCACTTTCAGAGGAGCAAACAGACTGAAACCTTTGAACTAATATGTCTTATCTTCAGTAACCTGCCACTGAAATACCTAGTGAGTGATGTATATTTTGAAAACTAAGGCCAAAGCATAACTGATTTGGGTAAGGCAAATAATTTAACCATTTTAGCAACTATCCATAATGAATACAATGAAGTCCCATTTCCTTATCCAAAAATGAAAAACATAAAAATGAACTGCTATGCAATCTAAAAACTTCTGGAAACTAATAAAGTCATTTTTCTCCACATATATTTTTTAAAATTGAATTCACCATTTGAAAAAACAATTTTAATTCCTGGGACTTACTTAATCATTTCTCAATTTGATTTTTATTTAATTGACTAAGGAATACATTTTATTATTCATAATCCAAAAATAGGATATTATTACCTTATTACAGTTCTGTTTTCATAATTATAGTGAATTAAATGAGGAAATGTAGCACTTTCTCTTTTTTTTTCTGAATAAAGATTATATGAGAAGAAAGTATTAGAAAATGGGAACGAATGATGGATTTTCATAAAGAGAAGAAACCTGATGGGTTAGAAGGAAAGAACTAGTTGGATTGATACTTGCCGTGTCTTATTGGAGAAGCATAGTGTTGGTTCCTAATTCAACTTTAAGAGAGAACAAAGCTCAGATATAAATTCCTGTGGTCGTGTAAAATGAATGGACATACAAATACTGCAAACCTGTATCAGAGTAATCATCTTTTTTTTTTTTTTTATTTGAGAGAGAGAGAGAATGAGAGAGAGCGAGTACATGAGAGGGGGGAGGGTCAGAGGGAGAAGCAGACTCCCCGCCGAGCAGGGAGCCCGATGCGGGACTCGATCCAGGGACTCCAGGATCATGACCTGAGCCGAAGGCAGTCGCCCAACCAACTGAGCCACCCAGGCGCCCCAGAGTAATCATCTTGAGCTGAGCCAAACATAGACAAAACTACAGAAGAGGTCAGACGTACAATAAGTAAAATAAGAATTTGTCTTCGCATTTTCCCTCCTAAATTGCTGTTTTTATTGATATCCATACGTCTACTGTCTCAACTCTGGGCCTAGATACTATTTTCCTTCAGTTTCCCAAATGCTTTTGATGACTGTGCATACATGAAAGGCTCTTGAGTATAATGCATTATCTACCACTCTGTGCCCACCTGGCATGTCTATAATCTCTCTGATGATGTACCCATCCTCATTCTTGATTCTTTATAAATCTATTGAGGTTTTCAGTTTTACCTTTTCACCTCATATGCTGGCGATGCCTCTGTTTAAAAGAGTTGATTCCTTTCAGTCCTCTTAAATGAACCCAATTTGCCTATGCAGAAATATGTATATAACTATGTCATACCTGGAAGGGACTTAGGGATCTCACCTGCAGCTTTATTAAAGATGAGCTATCATGGCCTAAGAAGGTAGAGTCACTTGTCCAAAGTCTGAGTAATTTACTGGCAGAGGCAATATTTCCAATCTATGTTCTTCTTATTGTAAGTTTTTTTTTAATTTACATGAAAAATTAATCAAATTGTATTATGGCTTCATGTCTTCAAGCTGGAGTACACAGCACTTAGGAGTACATGAAAACAATTCAAGGAGTAAGTACAAGGACATAAGAGTTTTAAGAAACTCAGTTTCCAGATCCTTACATTCAATATGTGCTTTTTCTAATATTCATTTGTCTAAGAATGTGGTTGAAGCCTCTGACATCCTTTCTCATTTCCACTTTCATAATTGACCATCTCTCACTTTATAAAAGAAAAATATCTTTCTCACCCTTCTCAATTTTATTATGCATTAGCCCAGGTAAAAAAAAGGACAACCCAAAATATTGGTATCATTCAAACCTCCATTATACCAACACCTCAGACTGCACGGTGGGGCTTTGTAGCTTTCCTTTCTGTAAATATATTTCTGTTGAGACAAAAATACAGTGTTAGGAAAAGAACATTTTTATCCATTGTTGCAATATTCTGAATATGAATATGTTATGAGGTGGAAGGAAGTGATACATATTGCTAATGATCTCTTGTGTTCTGTCCTCCAACTATTGTCCATCTATTAATTTTTAATTATTACAAAAGCAGTTCTCCTGAGGGAGAGTCCTATGAAGCAAAGAAGAGTATCTGTGAGAAAAATTAAAGATAATGTCTTCATTTCTTTCCTCTCTCTTTCTTTCTTCCTTTCTTCCTTTCTCTCTCTCTCTCTCTTTCTTTCTCTTAAATTTTTGATCAATTTGATGTTTTTTCTTATGTGAAGAATGAGGTATTAATCTGACTATATCTTTTTTTCAAAAGGTTTTCCTCTTTCCCCAGAAATTTATTTAAAAGTAGATCTTTTCTCTGGGTGATTTAAGATGTCATCTTAATTATATACTAAATTTGTATTTGGGTCTATTTCTGGATTTTCTATTTGATTTCACTAAACTGCCTATTCATGTGCCAGTACCACACTGTGCTAATTATATCCAATGAAGCTGTTTTTAAAAGAAGAAGGAAGAGAAAGAGGAGGAGGAAGTCAGTAGGACTTCTCCCAAATGTCCTAAAAGCCTTGAAAATTTCCTGGAAGCCCTAAAAGTCCATATTATATTATTGAATTGATAATAACTATAAAATTCTTCATACTTTGAAAATTGCTCACATTAAACTATATGGAAATGAATTTAAGAAAATAGACTTAGGAAATCTAGATTAAGGAATAGTGGGATGGGCATATGGAAGCCAAGGCCAGAAAGAAAATCATGATCTGTTGCATAGTTCCAAATTTTCAGAAAGGAGAAAGTTTACCAGTTCGGTGGGGGACACAAAGTTGTGTTTGTTTTTTTTTCTGTCACTAACGTCTTAAAAGTTTAAAAGAAATCTTATAGAAAAAGTTATAAAAGAATTTAACATGAATATTGCATAATACACATATTTTAGGATTATAACTAAAATTCAATTCTTATAAATTACTTATACTGGAAATATATAATATCCTGTTTACATGTAGCGTATTAGATTTCAGAAGATTTGGTGAAGGTAAAGAAAAAATTGAGTGAGAATCACTACATTTACAAATGAACAAATCAAAATGTAGGAGGTCTTTAATCTTTAAACGGACTCCAGCCTCAGAGTTGTGATTATTCATGAAAAAGAGCTATTATTAATCAAACATTTTAGATAGAAAATCTAGTTTAGCTCAAAAGTTATGCATACAAATATACAAAATTTTCATATTTTTTGAAGTTATAGTAGCTACAGCTTATTGAGAACTTGCTAGATTCTAGGCACTGCCTTGGTACTTTAAGACATTATCTTATTTAGCTTTATAAGCATCCTATGCAGTTCGTATTTATAACTACTATTTTACAGATAAGGAAACTAATCTATGAGATATTGGGAATTTTGTCAAGGGCCCACAGTCATGACTAGTTCATGGTGGAACCCATCCCTCTGACAGGTAACTAGTCTTCACACAGCAGGGCTTCTAATAATTAATACTTGCCAACATGGTATTAGTGCATGACACGAATAAAGTAACAATGTAAAGTTATATATACAAAAGGGGGACAATTTACCACAATATTTATCTTAGATTGTTTATGTAATCATTTATCTCCTAAGATATTTGGTTGATCTTTTTTCACCTGTCTCTCTTTTGACAGAAGCAAACTCAGTGTTACATAAATACATAATTACATTTCCAAAAGGCAAGGTAGTCAGAGAAAGGCAGCAATGATATGATACTGCACATTAAACATAGCCTTAAGCCAAACTTGAATCTCAGGTGGAGTCACTTGTCTGCTGACACCAATAAGGATTTTCAGACTCTAGCTTCAGAGTCTTGGATCCTGAGTGACAGTTTCAAATGGCCAATTAAACGCTGAGATCAGAAAGAATTCTAGAATTCTGAATTCTAGAGTCATGGCACTGAACCTAAGAGCCAGATTGACTGATTATACATTTGCAGACTTGGCTGTTTTCACAATGATGACAGGATAATCAATTTTCATCTCTCCTTCCTTTGAAATTTATAGAAAATACTTTTATTTTTGAGGAGTTTTCTTACTTATAGAGAAATGATGTTCAGCTTTAGTGTCACTCTAACTTCAGGACTGATTCAGAAGCTTTTCTGAACACTGAAGAGTTTAATGTTTTTCCATAGTAATGCATACTTAAGATATTATAAAAAATGTAGAATAAATCACCTCTAAACCGTTCATAACCAATTCTAAACTAAAGTAAAAGCTGAACACAGAATTTACAAATTATTTAGATTCTGTGTCTCTCCTATAAACCTGTTGGCCAGTTATTAAAAGCTCCATGAGGAATGAGGTAATGGGGGAAAAAATCTGCATATGATTTTTAAAAAGAAAAGATCTTGAAATTAACATGATCGCACTCTAGTTATTTATAATAAAGTTTTCGTGTTTGTTACCTATGCCTGTTATCCTCTGATAAAAAAGTTTAGAGAGGTTTCTTTTTTAAGCATATATTTAAATTTGTTCTCTAAAATTTAAATAAAGTCATATAAAGATGGGTTTTAGTGAGCACACATTTCCCCTTCAAAAAATAAAAATGAAAATGACTAAAGAAAAAATATGGGTAAAATCAATGGGAGAGTGTCCTCTTTTTCATTTTTGGTGATAAGCTGATC
Organism: Mirounga leonina; assembly: GCF_011800145.1. Lineage (NCBI taxonomy): Eukaryota > Metazoa > Chordata > Mammalia > Carnivora > Phocidae > Mirounga > Mirounga leonina. Next base: position 33,997,433 of record NW_023270415.1, on the reverse strand, counting down.
AGTAATCTAGTTTGTCACACACACAAAAAAAATGTCAATCTGTAGATCTGTTAAAGTAAATTTGGAGTTCATCCTCTGCTGACTCCTAGTGTCTTGACCTTGGATCTTTTTTCTTTGAGTGTCTGCCTCAATTCCAGGCCAATGCATTCCCATTATAGTAGTGCAGGTTCTCTATGGCTCTCAAATATTGTCCAGGTCAGATTCTCTCAGCCCAGCTATGTGTCCTCTCAAGTGACCTTCAGCTAGGCTGGTCCTGGCATTTACATAAGAACAGAATATTAAAACATTCTTTGTGCATGTTTAAAGTTGATACTCACTGCTCAGTTATTTCAGAAATTTTTAGAACAACTGTTCCATCTTTAAAGTGTTTGCAGACAGGTGTCATGGATGGAGCATCCAAGAGAGTCAGAAGGCATTAAAGCATTGTTTAGAGTCAAAGCATGTCAGTGATGTTATTCACAGGACACAATCCCAAAGCTTGTAGGTCATCAAGTCCAACTCTGCCTAATTCAAGAATTCCTTCTCTACCATTTATGGATGGAGGTAAGAGGGAAAGAGCATGGTATTTGTGAAATCAAAGGTCTTGGCCTGAATCCTGACTCCAACTCATTCAACTCTTATGTTATCTTTGATTTTAGGCAAACACAAACCATCTGAACCTTAATTGCACATATAAGCACTCAGGTACATAGTAAGTGCTTAATAAAATAATTGAGTGAATAAACGTGACAATAACATCAGTCTTTCAGAGTACTTACAGATTTCCAAATAATTTCCCCAGCCCCTGGTCACCACTCTTCTACTTCTACGCACCTCTGTGAATTTAACGTTTCTAAGGTGCCTCGTATAAGTGGAATCATATTTGTATTAGCTTTTTGAGTCTGGCTTTTTTCACTTACCAGAGTCTTCAAGGTTCACCCATGTTGTAGCATGTATCATTCCGTTTGAAGGCTAAATAATAATTCATTGTATGTACATGCCACATTTTGTTTATCCATTAATCTGTCAAAGGACATGTGCATTGTTTCCACCTTTTGGCTATTGTGAATAATGCTACTAGGAACATGGGTGTACAAATATCTTTTCAAGTCCCTACTTTCAACTATTTAAGGTATATGCCCAGAAATTCAATTGCTGGATCATATGGTAGTTCTATGTGTAATTTTTAGGAATTACCATACCATTTTCCACAGTGGCTGCACCATTTTATATTCCCACAAACAATGTACAAGGGGGTTCTAATATTCCCACATCATTGTCGACACTTGTTATTTTCTGTTTTGGGGCGGTGTGTATTTTGTTTTGTTTTGCTTTGCTTTGCTTTTAATAATACCCATCTAGGGATGCTTGGGCGGCTCAGTCAATTAAGAATCTTACTTTTGGTTTTGGTTCAGGTAATGATCTCAGAGTCTTGAGATCAAGCCCTAAGTCAGGCCACCCACTCAGTGGGGAGTCTGCTGCTCTTCCTCTTCCTTAGCCCCTCTCCCTGCTCATGCTCTCTCTCTCTCAAATAAATAAATCTTTAAAAAAAATAATACCCATCTAATGGGTGGCAAAGTGTATTCTTTTTTTTTTTCAAATAAGAACCCCCCAAACCAGGGTCTTCCCTGGACTCAGGTCTGAACTTCAGCTCCACCATCTTATATGATCAATTTACTCAATTTCTCTATGCTTTTTGTTTCCTCATTTGTAAAATAGAGTAATAATAAGCTTGTCTCTAGAATTATTTTGAAAATTTGGTGAAATAATATATGTGAAAGCCTTAAACATGGTGTCTACACCTAGAAAGTAGAAGTAACTTTATTATTATTTATTTACATATATTTCTTCCTTACTATATTTTGAGCTCCTCACTCACATTTTTATCAACAAAACCTAGCTTGGGGCCTGGCACACAGTCAGTGTTTAATAGATATTTGATGGTTGAGCTTAAAATAATCTGTAGACCACAGGATACAGTTCTTTCAGCCACTGTGAATATAGACATTCAAAATTCCTTAGTCTAGAAGAATGGAATGCACATATCAGAACTTTGTTGCTCTGTTACTCACTGAGTGCAATTAAGTTCTTATCAATATAGTACAGTCTTTATTGTTCTCCTTTAATGCTCACTCATGCTCAGTAAATGATTTTATTTTTCTCATAAAGTTGTAAATCAAGGGCTCTTTTTGGGTATTGCTCTAGACAAATATTTGTACTGGGTGGACTCTACCTGACTATTGCTGACAAGATTTTGGTGTTCAAAGTGCAAGATGGAATTAATGGTATGTGTTTTAAGATCCTGCCTCAGCTGGGCTGATCTCTGCTTGGGTATACTACATGTGACCTTAAAGCCTGCAGTATTCAAATGCCCCATTCCTAGGTGGGCCTTAGGTTAATAAAAAGCCTAAAATGGTATCTGAAATTGGTGTGTGTCTGTGTGTCTGTCTGTGTCTGTGTCTGTGTATCTGCAAATACACGTATTTTCAGGGGGCAAAGATCCAACTTCTACTACAATCTTAAAGGAGTGTATGACCGAAAAAGGATTAAGAATGACAGATCTAGACGCCCTGGAGCACTGGACCCATTATCAAGCCAGAGCCTTAAGTTTAGGGAGAGAAAGCAAGATCTTTATACAAATTGTGACATAGGTTCAGGTCTTAGGCAAGATAGAACCCCAATTACCAGGACTAAACCATAGAATTAGCTAAGTGTCATTTAAACTGGCAGGATAATTTAAAGCTCGTTTCAACTCCCTCTACCTACACACAAGTTTGATCCATAGCCTGTAGATCAATCTTTAAGATGGTAGTTAGGTCATAATAGCTGGGAGCCATACAAAGAGGCATGCAGGAATCACACTCACCTGAGATCTTATATGTTAGATGCAGAAAACCAAACATGATAGAATTATGGCCTCAAATTAAAAATTCCAAAAAGTATCCAAAATAGTAGGAAAACATAAATTTAACACCTCTAAGATCCGTTTAAATAAAAAAGGCTTTTATTTGTATATATCATTCAAGCCTTAACCTATTTTTGTGTTTTGATCTGATAAGATAAAATTTGAAATCGTTCATCTTTATTTTTTTCTTTTCCATTTTTTATTTAAATTCTAGTTAGTTAACATACAGTGCAATATTGGTTTCAAAGGTAGAATTCAGTGATTCATCACTTACATACAACACCCAGTGTTCATCATAGCAAGTGCCCTCCTTAATACCCAACACCCATCTAGCCCATCCCCCACTCACCTCCCTCCATCAACCTTCAGCTTGTTCTCTATCATTAAGAGTCTCTTATGGTAGGTTTCCCCCTTTGTTTTTTCCCCCTTCACATATGTTCATCTATTTTGTTTCTCAAATTCCACATATGAGTGAAATAATGTGGTATTTGTCTTTCCCCCACTGACTTACTTCACTTAGCAAAATACACTCTAGCTCCATCCACATCATTGCAAATGGCAAGATTTCATTCTTTTTGATGGCTGAGTAGTATTCCAGTGTGTGTGTGTACTATATTTATATATACATATATATATATATATATATATATATATATATATATATATATATACACCATACATTCTTTATTCACTCTTCAGTCAATGGACATTTGGGCTCTTTCCATATTTTGACTATCATTAATAATGTTATAAACATCAGGGTGCATGTACCCCTTTGAATCAGTAGTTTTGTATCCTTTGGGTAAATACCTAGTAGTGTAATTGTTGTACTGTAGGGTAGTTCTATTTGAAACTTTTTGAGGAAGCTCCATACTGTTTTCCAGAGTGACTGTACCAGTTTGCATTCCCACCAACAGTGCAAGAGGGTTCCCCTTTTTCTGCATCCTCACCAACACCTGTTGTTTCTTGTGTTGTTAATTTTAGCTATTCTGACTGGTGTGAGGTGATATTGTAGTTCTGATTCATATTTCCCTGATGATGAATGATGTTGAGCATCTTTTCATGTGTCTGTTAGCCATCTGGATGTTTTCTTTGGAAAAAATGTCTATTCATGCCTTGTGCCCATTTCTTAACTGGATCATTTGTTTTTCGGGTGTTGAGTTTGATAAGTTCTTTATAGATTTTGGATAGTAACCCTTCATCATCAGATATGTCATTTGCAAATATCTTCTCCCATTCCTTAGGCTGCCTTTTAGTTTTGCTGATTGTCACCTTTGCTGTGCAGAAGCATTTTATCTTGATGAAGTCCTAATGGTTCATTCTTGCTTTTGTTCCCCTCGCCTCCGGTGACATGTCTAGTAAGGAGTTGCTATAGTTGAGGTCGAAGAGGTTACTGCCTGTGTTCTCCTCTAGGAGTTTGATGGTTTCCTGTCTCACATTTAGGTCTTTCATCTTTGAACTTATTCAAAGTAAGAAAGTGGTCCAGTTTCATTCTTCTACAAATGGCTGTCCAATTTTCCCAACATCATTTGTTGAAGAGACTTTCTTTTTTCCGTTGGATATTCTTTCCTGCTTTGTTGAAAATTAGTTGACCATAGAGTTGTGGGTCCATTTCCAGGTTTTCTATTCTGTTCCATTGATCTTTGAAATTGTGCATCTTTAATACAGGACTGATAAAATAATTCATGGAAAAAGGCAAAAAATAAATATTGACTAAAAAAGGAAGAAAAAATAAGACTTAAATAAAAAACAGTGTATCTGTACATACTATAGAGACAGTACTTAACATTTTTAGAGAGTTGAAGTTACTTTCTATTTAGTCTGTATAAGTAATAAGCATCTCTACTTTTATAAACAAGCCAAACCAAATAAACAGACTGAGAGATGGTTTCTGAGTTCCATGCTTATAGAAATAAGCTAGGATGTTTCACTCTCTAACTACACTAAAATCAGCCAAAGTGACCACAAGGATCCCATCAGCCTTATTTTAAAAATTAAAATAAAACAGAAAAAAAAAACTTCAATTTTTTTTTTTTTTTTTTTTTTTTTTTTTAGATTTTAAAGAACTTCTGAGGTTTTTGTCCTGGAAGGGAAATTTCTAAGCCTGGAGGACTTTGACTTGGTTCCTCTGATTTTCACTCTTCCTATGGTAACACTCTCACTGTGATTCTTTTCCCCAGAAATCTGAATGAAGTCTGAACAAAGCTTACTTCCAACTTATTCCCCTGCAGAACTGAGATAGGCAAGGATTTTCAAAGTGAAGGAGGAAAATATAAATGAACATGAAACACAAGAAACACAAGTCCTGATGGGCTTATAAGTGACAGGTTTTACATACAACCATCCCTCATTCTGTAGAATAGTCTTCACCCCTTCTACATACCATCTAGCCCTAAGGAAGGTGCATCAGAGGCACCTGGTTCAACTCCCTTGCCTTTCAGTTCTCAGCCTAATTCCAAAAGGGTCAGTGCATGTGATTTCTCACCACACAGGAAATGCATACCTCAACCTCTATGGAGCCAAAGCCCAGAGATCTTAACTTAGTTCGTCATATAAAGCTACTTATAGAATTGTTATCTTGACCTCTACATACAGGTCTAAGACTATAACAGTTTCTTAATCATAAGCAAACATAATTTGCAATCAGTAAGGAATATACTAACATGAGTTACAGGAGTTGGGGATGAATGGAAGACATCAAGATCAATCCATCACATGAGGTGCCTGGGTGGCTCAGTCAGTTAAGCATCTGCCTTCAGCTCAAGTCATGATCTTGCGGCCCTGGGACGGAGCCCTGTGTCGGGTTCCCTGCCCAGCAGGGATTCCTTCTCCCTCTCCCTCTGCCCCTCTGCACTGCTCATGCTCTCTATAAATAAAATCTATTTTTTAAAAAAGTTCAATCTATTGTAGTTCAGGGTGCCCATTCATCTCCCCTTCAGGTAGAGACTAAGAGTATACTTTTTAAAAAGAACATTGTTCATTTGTTTCTTATTAAGTACAACTCTTACAGCATGTCAAGTTGGAGTAGGGATCCTGGGAAGCTGCTCGGGCCAAAAATCTCTCCTTTGCTATCCTGTACTATTTCATGACATCCTGTTGTTTAAATGTATTTCTTCACTTTAAAATCATCATGTAAAACACAAATGTGACCAGAAGAAGTTAATTATGGTTATTAAATTATTTTCTGCCATTAATACAGAATTTGTGAATTTGTTTAAAGATGGTTAGCTAACCAAGGTTAGAAAAATTTGGACATGGGTTGGAAGTTGGAAGAGATGTATTATAGGCAGTCTGGGGGCATCTCCAAAGTAGGGTAGCCAAGTGGTAGCATTAGGAATCTGCAAACCTGAAAAAGAGAGAATACCATGAAAGATAAAATGTGTATTTCACAGATCTGTTAACAAACTGCAATCTTGACCTCTGCTTTCCCTAAAATGAGTAAGAGCTTTCAGAAAGTAAGTTATTTTAAAGGAATATCTAAGATGGCCATGCAATTTTTATGTACAATTTAATTGCAGCAGGGCTGAAACTCGGGGAGAAGGGCCCGAGATCAGAGTACAAGGCTCTGAAAGGAAAAGGGAAGTGGCTACTTGCTTGAAAATGTTCGTAGGTATCCTGGTCTGCCAATGAGCTGCACACTTCAGATTCCAACTTGCAAGGGAAGCATTTTCTGAGCCTCCTTGGAAAAAACCCATGACCCCAAACCCTCCCGTTGAAGTTCTGTCCAGAGACTTGGTATTGGTCCAAGGAGAAAGTCTGATTTCGTTTCTGGGAGGCAGGACCTTGTTGGGAAGGTTGTAAGATGGACATGATGGTGACAAGTCTGGAACCTCTGGGCTTGGATGCATAGCTCTCGCAACACCTTAGAGATGGGGTGCTGCAGCCCCAAAGATTACAAAATTATATTTAACATGTTTTTCTTTCTTTCAAAACAGTTTAATTTTCAGAAAGACAAAGGGTTAGTCTTGAAAAAATTATATAGAAACCCAAGAGAGCACACTGTGCATGTCAGCTGTCTCAGGCACAACGAAATGCAATAATCAAAAAGGCATTTATAGTTTGCTTTATACAAAGAAAATGGGAAAATATACTTCCATATGCTTAGAACAATTAAGTACCACAATGAAAGACAGAAGTTTTTTTAATTACAAGTGCAATTTACAAATATTCTGCCTTTTCTTTTCTTCCAATATTCTGTTTTTCTTTTCTTTTTTTTTTTTTTTAGATTTTATTTATTTATTTGAGAGAGAGTGAGAGACAGCATGAGGGGGGAGGGTCAGAGGGAGAAGCAGGCTCCCCCATCGGGAGCCCGATGCAGGACTCGATCCTGGGACTCCAGGATCATGACCTGAGCTGAAGGCAGTCATTTAACCGGCTGAGCCACCCAGGCGCCCCTCTGTTTTTATTTTCTAATGTGACTAGCTAGAAACTATACAGTTCATATTCTCTTATAAGCAACGAAGAGAAAATAAATGAAAATTGATGACATATAAGTAATTATCTATTATGCCTACATTCTTCGGATTTGTTTGGTGCGTTTGTAGTATCACAACATATGCAGTGTAACCGAGAGCTTAGCAGTAGTCTTGCTTTCTCTTAAACTGTGGGTAATACCTATTTTGCACTCAGTATCAGATAGCACTTGTGTGTCTCTTGCCTTTATTTCTATTTTTGCTTCTGGAAATCTCAGCCATTTTTGACAAAGGGCATAAAAGGTATATTTTTAAAGCAGCGGTTCTCCAAGTGTAATTCTCAGAAGAGCAGCATCAACATCACTTGCGGACTCATTAGAAATACAAATTCTCAGCTTCCACCCCAGACCTATTGAATCAGAAACTCTGAAGGTGAGGCCAGGCAATCTGTGGCCTAATAAATCCTCCAGGTGATTCTGATGCATGCTAACCTTTGAGAACCAATGGCATAAAGGAAGCGTGGAACAAAGATTTTATGTGTTGCAGAACTATGACTCCTTTTTTTTTTCTTTTTCTAATTACTAAATATGTATGTTTTCTCTTCTTTTTTTTTTTAAAAAAGATTTTATTTATTTATTCATTCATAAGAGACAGAGAGAGAGAGAGGGAGAAGCAGGCTCCCTCTGAGCAGGGAGCCCGATGCGGGATTCGATCCCAGGACCCTGGGATCATGACCTGAGCTAAAGGCAGACGCTTAACCATCTGAGCCACCCAGGTGCTCTGTTTTCTCTTCTTATGCCATGGAGTTTGGTGGGATTTTTTCACCTTGGTTTTTTTCAAACAAAGACCTTTTTTCTCACGTAAGAGTATAATTGTCATGTCGATCACATGAAATAAAATAACTTTTCCATGTGTTCATCTGGTGAGAAGATTTCCCATTTTTTAAGGTGATAAAATAATATTCAGAAGGAAGCACATTGGCTGAATTCACATGATGTGTCTGTGGACGCATGAAAACTGCAGAAATGGTTCTTGTTCCTTTTGTGAATTTTTAAATATGATGTTTTTAGTAAAAAAATTATTAAATAATTTTATTACAAAAATAATATATGTTCATATACACAATACACATGTAAATCAAGTAAAAGTTCATTCTCTCTCTCATCTCTCCCCCCCTTCAATCATATCCCTTTCAAGACAACAAATGATATGAGACTGGGATTTATCTTTCCTCTCACTCTTCACTGAATGCATGTGTATATGCAAAAAAAATTAAATACAAAATCAGGATCATATTATGCTGCGGATCTGCCATTCATTTTTTAACACCTAAAATAATACAAACACAATTGCCCAGTGTCATTATTTCATCCATCTGCCTTAAGGTTATTTCAAAATGCCTGCCTTTACAAACCCTGATTCGATTAACATCCCTGTATGTATATTTCAAATTAGTCTTGTTAATTTTTCAGTAGCCTGGAGTTCTAAAGATGAGATGTGGGGGCCCAATTCCATGTCCATTTATCATGTAAATAAATACTATAAACCAATGACTGTAGCACTCATTTTTAGTATTTAAAAAATAATATCTATGTTTTAAATTTTGCCCCCTATCACAGGGATCTGCCATTGTTTTGACTTTCATTTTCCCACACAATGATCACATAGAACATCTTTTCACACACTAGGGGCCATTGGTGAGCAAAGGGTCTAAAAAGTCCCCTTTTGGAGGCAAAGGAGAAAAGGTGACCTCTATATGTTCCAGGGGATCAAAGGGATGGTGGGCTTCTCCCCTCCTCTGCTGTGTGGATTAACAAGTGTTGCTCAGAGTTGCAGTCCTTCCCTGGGCCTGATGCATTTGACAGGCTGCACAATGGAAGCTGGCAGAGACAAATTCTCTCCAAAGACCAAGGGAGATCTACTGCGCTTAACTGGAGAAGAGTCATGGATGTGCAATCAGATTGTCATCTTTCCCAATATCTGTGTTTTCTTCATCTGTGTGCTCAGAGATTATAGTCACAGTTGTTCTCCATGAACTCAAAAATAAATTAACAAGTCCGGGCTATATTGAAGATAAAGGGGAGAAATTTTTTTAAATATGAAAAGTGGATCAACCCTTATACATTTATTTAGAATAAAACACCTGCAACTCTACTAAGTGATGTACCAATTCTTCCAACTGTGAATCTTAAAGTAAAAGTTCTGTGTGTGGATGGGTGCAGAACACTGTGGCATGAAGACCATATTTGGCTCCCCCAGGCTGCAATGTGAGAAATTCCTTTTACATAATAATATGAGGGCGGCTGTGTCCAGCCAAGCAGGGTTCAATTTCTTAAGTCATGGAGGTTTATCAGGTCAGGCAAAGTTTCAGAATCACTTAATCTCACCTTTCATCATCCATTATGGTAGAGCTAAAGGTATCTGATTCTAGATTTATGTGCCTGTAATGTTTTCGTGTTGCTCTGAAATGAGGCACCAGCAAGTGTACTCCCCAGATAATAGAAGTTAGCCTTTCTCATTACTGATGTCTTTTAGCCTCTCAAGCAGATATGATAACTCAATTCAGAGAGCCCCACCATTTTATAGACTGATGATGGTCTAATCATCCTGCTCCACACAGCTCAGTTGCATTTCCAAGACCAGTCTTCCTCCTAAGCCCCTGCCTCATCTGCCCTCCCGCCCCCCATCTTACTTGGATCGCTTAGCTGTTGGAGCTTTTCTCACGCATCTCTTGGCCACGGAGGAGGGCAGAGGGCCGCCTTCAAAGCTCAGCAGCAGCTGTCACTGCCAGTACCATGAGCAGGAACTGAGCACCCGCCCCCTTCCCAGCCTTCTCTAGCAGGGGTGGCTAAGGCTTGGGCTAATTTGATACTCTCTGTCGCAGTTTATGGTCTATTAAAAATTGAACTTATTTATTCTCCAGTTAGAAGGTTTCAAGTTTCCGGTGCTAAGATTAGACCAAGTCTTAGGTAGAGAGATGATATCTCTTCCCGAAAATGGTGTACTTAGATTCTGGCACATTTTCCAGAGAGGAGATGTCTCATAGCTCAGTGCGTATTAGAGCAGGCTTCCTTGATTGAAAATTCTGTTATTCTAGTTCCAGGTGGGGCTTATTCAGTGGGCTCGAATTCCTTGTTCACAGTATCATAAATGTCCCATGGAAATAAATTAATAAACTCAACTCATTTGTTTATCCATGCCAACACTTAACAAATATTTATTGAGGATGATTGAGTATCTGCTAAAGGTAGTGGAAGATTCGTAGAATCTTATCGTTTAGTGGACAGACACTAGGGGGCTTAGACCCTGCCCCTCGGCGATGGCGGCAATATTGACTGCCATATTGGAGGCAGGAGGAGAACAATCCTGAGTTCATGAAAGGCAGGAAGAGCTCAGAGTACCAGCAAGTCACTCAGTGCCGGTACTTTAGCAGAGAGACTGAAGAGATGAGTTTTTAGTTAAAACAGTAACATTTTCACAGATGTGACTTGAAAGTAAATCTGCATTTCTTAAATGACTAGCTGATAGAATACTTGACAGCATCTATTATCTGCATGAACAGAAATATTTATTGTGCTGTGCATTTGTGCATAGCACTCTACCAGGGGCTGGAAAAATATGGGCAAAGGTTAGTTTTTGAATTAAGAAACTGGAGTTTTTCTCATTAGTTGTAAAGGCAACAAGGGACTACTTGCAGCAAAAGCGTTGAGAAAGAAAAATGTTCCCTTTACTTTTTTCCTAATTGTGAGTGAATAGACATGCAACAAAGTACCAACCATGACGACTTAGCAAATCTATATAGACTTAATAGCTCTTATAAAATAAAACTCACATCAAAATCAGTCTGACTCACCTTCATGCTATTGTGCTACCAGGGAATTAAAGGTGAACTGTGCACATGAATGATTTTATTGGTAATCATTTTGCCAAAGCACACATTCTTAACTCTTCTTAATCACTGTCTCGTGTGTCTATTATTGACATCAGCATTGACATTTTCTTCAAAATAATATACGACATGTTATCTGCCTAGAAAATCCAGTAGAATCAGTGGGTGACCAGTCAGAACTTAGAAAATTCAGTAAGATCACCAGATAAAATAACAGTGTAGAAAAATCCACTCCTTTCAGTTACATCAACCATAGTCAATTGAAAAATATTCAAAGAGCAATACACCTTACAGTAGTAATAAAACTATTAGTTTATCATATTATTTCAACCACCTCTACTTCCCTTGCTGCCCCTACCACACACACACACACACACATACACACACACACACTTATACCTGCATTTTAAAAAGCAACATCCCTAGATCTTTTTCAGCTCAATAGAAAGCTAATTTCTCGGAAACTTTTTTCCTGAATGTGTCAATTCAGTTATGCCCACGGCTGAAATTCATTCCCATTTAGCCAGTTTCCTCCTCAGTACCCCAGCTACCACCACCAATCTCCACCACTACTTAATGACTCTTTGAAAAGTGCTCTCTGCCCCCTACCTATTGTGGGCTGAATAATGGCCTCCAAAGATGCTTATGCCCTAATTCTCAGAACCCATGAATTTGTGATCTTACAAGGCAAAAGAGAGTTTGCAGAAGTGATAATAAATTAAGGATCCTGAGATGGGAAGATTATTTTGGATTATCCAGGTTGGCCTGATATAATCACAAGATTCCATGTAAGGGGGAAGAGCAGAGAGAGAGAAGGTGCTAAGCTGCTGGCTTTAAAGATGGAGAAGGGGTCACAAGACAAGACATGCAGGCAGTTTCTAGAAGCTAGAAAAGGCAAGGAACCAGATGGCCACAGAGCCCCCAGAAGGATTACAGCCCTGCCAACACCTTGATTTTAGCCCCAAGACTCATTTCAGTCTTCTGACCATCAGAACTGTTAAGAGAATAAAATTCCATCCATTGCTTTGATTTAAGCCAATTATTTTAATTAATTAATTAATTTATTTATTTATTTATTTATTTATTTATTTATTTTTGCAACTTTGCTTTTGTCTTACTGCCCCTCAGCAGGCGGCGGGAGTCAGGGCCCAGGCTGGGGCTGCCTGGCTCAGCCAGCGGGTCTCTACAATGTGTGCGGAGGTGCCACTCGCCCCCTGCAGGGAAACGAGCCATCGGGAACGTCTCCAAGTCCGGGAAGGGTCGGCCCCTGGGCCTGGCGGTTTCGGGCGGGGCGGAGCGGCGCCGCAGGGCCGGCGGGCCCCCTCCCGCAGCGGTCAGACGTCGAGAGAGGAGGCGGGGGGAGAGGGAGGGGGCTCGAGGGGGCGCGGCAGGCGCCGGCCCCCCCCCCCCAGCACCCAGCACCCGTCACTGGTAGACGCTGGCGTCCGTGCCGCCCAGCGAGACGGGGGGCGAGTCGTTGTGCGTGAACCGGATACTGGTCACGTGGCTGCCGGGGCCGCCGTACACGAGGCTCGGCGCCTTAGCGCGCGCGCACGGGTCCTGGAACAGGTGCACTTTGCAGAGGTCGTTGGCCACGGCCGGCACGCGCTCGTTGTGGCAGTGGCACAGGGAGTTGACGTCGGTGCCACCTGAGCCGTCTGGCCACACGCCACACACATGGAAGCCCAGCGCGCAGGTAGAGGTGGCCCACTCCCGGTCTAGGCTGTCATAGCGATTCCTCGGCAGCTTGCAGCCTCCAACTACGTAAAGTATCGCATAGTCCCCAGAACTGGACATGATGAAACTCCCATCCTTGGACCGGTCAAGGTGAGTGATGAAGCTGGAGTGACACACACAAGTCAATAAATCTTTGATACGTGTTGCAGCAGCAATAAGAAACTTCTAGGTTACCTCTATGTATCATTTGCCATAAACCCTGGACCACAGAGCTGTTCAGAGTTAACCTGTATGATCAGTGCACACCTCAGGGTGACAGTAGCTGGAGAACGTGTGCTGAGGGCACAGGTTAGGAGAAGAAAGGATGAAGTGGAATCCAAGTGGAGCTTCTAGTAGTGAGCTCCCACTGCGTTTCAGATATTGTGCTGAATGCTTTACACATGTTATCTCTTGAACTTTTTCTCTTTATTATCTTTTTAAAATATCTTTGAGGTAGCCACTGCTTGTCTTCATGAGTATTGATGGTCTTTAATTGTAAGCTCATTATTTGATCATTATTTGTGGAAGTCTTAAATTCTAAATTGCACCATCTTTCCTTTAGAGAGGTCAGTAGCCAGTGGCCATCACCAAACAGTTCAGTTCCCTTGAGAGTCTTGGCTTAGCAGGAGAATCATGGGTTCAGATTCCAGTGGCCCAAGCCTCAGAATTACTATAGGGTTAAAGAAGATAAAAAGATTGCAAAATCCCATATATTTTTTTATCTTTCTGGAAGGATTTATGAAAGAAGGGCTATGGAATTTGTCTCCCAATACTAGTTGACAAAGATTTAACGGGACTTAATCTGTTCTTTCTGTATCTTTATCTCTTGTTTTGTTTTTAATTTCTTCCTTTTAACCAAATGTTACAACCAGGAAACATAATCTGTATGTAACATCAGCACACGCTCTCCACATTCTTCCGAGGAATTTGGTCTCCTCATTGGTGTACCATATATAGTACCAGTAATGGGTTTTGAGCCAGCTATGTTTATCTTGGAACTCGTTTTTTCAAGAATCTGGATGTTCCAGGGTATCTAAAAGAGGCCAGGGCTCAGAGATCCTATCTGTGTCCACATTATCATAGGCCTTGGCGGAATGAGCTTTGTGGCAACTCCCGCTAAGTTGTCCACAAGATTGAAGTACCACTGCAAGCAGCTTTGATGGCGGTTTTGCACAGATGAAGAGAAACAGAAAACAACCCTTTAAAAAGTTGCTCTTCTGTTCCTCCAGCTTTCCTTTCTGCTTCACTTCTCCTTCCAAGTAGTGTCTTTCTCCTTTCAAACCCTTTCCACCAATGAAAATAAGAAGGATCCTGATGTCATGTCATCATTTGCATTTGGTTGAACTTCATTTTGTTCATGGGTTAGCTATTCCAGGTCTTTCTATTTTTAAGTGTATCTTGAATTTCCCCAGGCTCCACCCACCAACCTATAAGGACAAATTAAGTCACTGATTCTTTGCTCCGACTTGCTGGACTAGACCCTCCATACTTCCACACCAGTTGAAACCTTACCCCAGTTCATTCTTGGCATCTTTCAAGATGTTTTAGATGCTCTGAAACACGTCTGCTCTTGTTCTTTCATCTGGCCTTCCTATTATGGCCTTACTTACCTCAAAAGCAATTTGAAAGAGGGGCCACCCTACTACCTTGGCTGCTGGCAACCCCCCTGGGAAGGCTACTTCCCTGACTAGGGTACAATTGGGGGTTCTTTCCCAACTTCATATCTTCAAGGTATCAAGGGACACTCACTTCTTTCAGTTCTCACTGTGTTCAAGTTACCCGTGTGGTGTTTTGTGACGTGATGGGCTAGATGTCCCCCAGATTGTTGCAGTTTGTCAACTGGGCCCTTAAACAACTTTGCTTTGGGCTGTGGATCTCACAAAATCCATCTTGAAGATAGTCCCTTTGATTTTACCTGCCATATTAGCTTTTTGTGTGTTTTTTTATTTAGGAAAATAAGAATTTGCTGCTACAGTAATAGCCTTTAATCTACACGTCCCATTCCCTCTCCCTGGTTTCCTTCCTAAAGACCACAATCACCTGAAATTGATGTATATTTTTCTCAAGTATATCCTTTGTGATTACTACATAGTACAGATCCATAAGTTATATGTTGCATTGTTATGCATGCTTTAAACTTCATATAATTGGTATTATACTATGTGCATTATTCTTCAATTTAACTCTTTTTTGCATAATTATGCAAAACATAATTATGTTTTTTGAGATTTATGTGTTGATACACATAGTTCTATTTAAATTCCATCATATGACAATGCCACAATGTATTTGTCTATTCTCCTACTGGTTGATATTTATTTCCAGAAACTTTTAGCTATTAACTACTACAAAAATACTTCTATAATTTTTCTTTTTCCTTCTTTTTTTTTTAAGATTTTATTTATTTATTTGAGAGAGAGAATGAGATAGAGAGAGCATGAGAGGGGGGAGGGTCAGAGGGAGAAGCAGACTCCCTGCTGAGCAGGGAGCCCAATGTGGGACTCGATCCGGGACTCCAGGATCATGACCTGAGCCGAAGGCAGTCGCTTAACCAACTGAGCCACCCAGGCACCCTTTTCTTTTTCCTTCTAAAGGGATCTGAAGCAATTTTAAGTGTGAAAAATTTAGAATGAGGAAGTATGATCTCTTCAGAGATCATAGAATTGTCACTCAAGGTCACAGTACTTAGGTAGAATTTGGGAAAAGGGTAGTAGGAAGACAGAGTTGCTTTCCTAGAATATCCCTTCCTTTCTTCTTATCATCTCCCTAACTCTCACAACTTTTTGCTTCCTCTTTTTCTGCCACCAAAACTCTCCTATATGGTCAATCCAGAGCCCATCCAATCTCTTACAGTGAAAATAGTCTGCTTTTGGGATTAAGCAGATCTGAGTAAAAATAATGCCTCTACCTCTATGAAAACGTGAACAAAGTTGTATAATCCATCTAAACTTCATTTTTCTCATCTATTAAAATTAGAATGTTATTAATGACTCTATAGTGTTATTGTGAGGAATAAGAGATAATGGGGTGGGAGGACTTAGAGCAGACTGGACTCTTATAGAGAGATGTTGTGTGTCGCCTCCTGTCAAAACCCCCCGGGGGCTCTGTGACTTCGAGCCTTTCCACATTTCTCCAGCAAGGCAATCAGCTTTTTAAATGCGGGCACAGGTCTCCTAGTGTTTCCAGAGAAAAGAAATACAAGTTGTCCGTTTCAAGGCCTGAGGCTGGCAATTGGTGCAGAGCCTTTTCTGTTTGTCGAAGCAGCAGTAGATAACTTCCTAACTCATCTCTTCAGAAATAATTTCTTCCTTCAGACTGTTAACAATTTCCCATTGTGTTTAACATAAATTAACTTTACACATGGGAGACCCTGAGTAATGGTTTCCCGTCTTCTTTTCTAAACTCACCTCAAATCACTTTCCCCCCACTTACTATGTCTCAGCTCTGCTTCAGCTCTTTTGCATGTAGCAGACTTCCAGAAACTCTGTGACTTAAAATAACGATTTTTTATTTCTCACAGTTCTATGGAGTGGGAGTGATGGGTAAAGGGAATAGGAGGGTTGGTTTACTGGTTTTGCCTGGACTCACTCCTGCAGCTGTATTTAATTAGAGGATTGGCAGGGAGCTAAGTTCAGCTGGGACTCTGGGATGACCAGGTTTTGCTCTCCAAGTGGTATTTCCATTTAGAGGAGACAAGACCAGGCAGGGCTTTTCTCATGGCCCATCTATGTTCTAAACAAGCACTTATCAAGCCTGTGCTTGTGTTGTGTTGATGTCCCATTGGACAAAAAAGTCACAAGGCTAAGCCCAAAGTCAATAATGGGAGGGGGCTACATTCGGGCGTGGACATCAGGAAGCAGAGTTCAATGGGGGCCATGCATGTGACAAGACCCAATGGCCTGATTTTATTTCCTAGAATGTACTGAGATTTTTTTTCTACCTTAGCATCTTTGCATAGTTTCTTCCTTTATTTATTCAACAACTATTTAGACACCCACAGATACTGGAAAAATGCTCAGGGCTTTCATGCAGCTTTCCTTCTAAAGGGAAGAAACACACAATAAGCAAGTGAAAAACTAAACAAGAAAATTTTTATGGTGAGTAGAACTCTGAAGAAATAAATCAGGATGGCGGGTTGCAAGTGATTAGCAAAAGAAGAAAAGTTAAGTTTAGGGAGGACAGGAGGGCCTTCTGAGGGGATGGCACTGGATCTGAAACTGGAAAGATGAGAAGAGCTAGTCATGTGACGTTATAGGCAAGGAGTGTTCCAGACAGAAGAAATGGCTCACACACTTCTACCACTGCCCTCAATACCTCCTCCTCCTCCTTGGTTTCCTCTATGCATAGCTGGTGGCTTCTCCTCTCGGCTTGAAGAGCACTTCTTTCTGTAGGCTTTCTCCGTCTGCCTAATCTACAGTAGCCCATTCCTGTCCCTACCACTCCCCACCTGGTTTACAATTTACAATTTTTAGTAATTTGCTTGTTGTTTATTTATTTAAGTGCCCAATAAACTATAATGCCTACGAAGATATGGCCATGTCTGTCAATTTTTTGAATAATCTCATACAACTATGATTATTCAACATTCAACAATAATTGTTAAGTGTCTAAATAAATGAATTAACATAGTAAGTCCCAAAGGCTGTAAGTGTGACTACAAGACGCCTGGAGCAGGATAAGTTCCTACGTCCAGTTCTTGATGGGCCCAGACTACTGTTGCCCTTCTCTCTCCAGGTTGGATTTGGGACCAGTCCACTGCGCAGGTTCTTTCTGGGGGTTTCATTTTCAAAGGGTCTTTGGAACTTTCCTGGCTCTGAGCTTAGGTCAGCACTGCCTTGTCCAGTCTAATAGCTTTTAATAAATTTAAACCCCAGAGACAAAGCTTTGGGTATTGGTCCTTTTTCCTTAAAAACTCTCCTAGGATTCTTACACAAAATTCCTGTCTCTTTCTCCTGCTATCTTCAAATTTTCATGGAAAAAAATGACTTAACTCTGTCATATTAGACAATGTGAACAATGATAGCAGCCACCAATCATAGTGTGCATCCCAGGTACCAGACACATGAAACGTAATATCATTAACCTTCACTACAGTCCTACTGGGTAGGATTTCTTGTCCCCATTTTTCAGATGAGGAAACAGAGACTTACAGAGATACAAGCACCTTCTACAATGTCACACAAGGAGTAAATGGTCCCCAAGTGCAGGCTCCCCAAGTCTCAACCTGATCGTCTTCCTACACCCATATTGCCATTGTGTTGACACACTCAACATAAGGGAGGGAAATACAGGTCCACTATGCCTCGCTTCATCCCTAAAATCCAAAACTTCCTGAGAACCAAAAATTTTTCTGCAAAAAACCTGACCTGACTTGACCAGAACTCATGTGTGAGCAAAACTTGACCTGAACTGATATGAAGCTATTTATAGTCCTTCTTTATTCCACTTACTATGACTATTCATACATTTTGCTGGAAAAATTGTAATGTGTTAAATTACAGGGTGAATTCCAAAGCACATGTGGCCCCAGGGGTTTCAGATAAGCAACTGGGAATCTGTAATAAGTTATATTTGTGAATGACTTTATACAGTTATAAGGTAATTAAACAACCAGTTCACAATAACTAGAAGTAATCTACATGTCTGTCAATTAGGGAATGGCTAACTAAACAATGACAGTCCATGCAACAGAATATTGTAAAGCCCAAAGAAAACGTTCTTTGTATAGTGATATGGCCAAATTCCAACACGGTAAGTGGAAAAGGGTCCAAAAATGTACATATAGTATAACACTATTTGTATTCTTTAAAAAGAGGAAACATATGCAATTATTTCCACATATCCGTAATAAATATCTCTAGAAGAGTATGAAAAAAATTGATAGCTTTGGTTCTCTCTGGGATAGAGAATGGGAAGGGGATTTTTTTTTATGTTTTACTCTTTTATATCTTTGAATTTAGAACCACATGAACATATTACCCCCTAAAATGAAAGTTATAAATAACAATATTCATAAATGATTTTTCACAATGTGGAGAAACTCAAAACACAAATGCTCCCCAAGTTAGCTGAGTTACAAGGGAATAGCCTCATGTTAGTCATTAGTGTGGCACATAATTAATGGCCCATGTTCTTACCTGCACCTTTTTCTCATTTAGGCAAGATGTTTTTCCTCACACTTTTAATCACTGGAGAGCTCACACTGGCCTCTGTTCCTGCCTCATGGCAACCTGTGCTTTCTCCTGTTTCTTAGCTCCCTAGATAGTATTCTTCCCCGGCCTAAACTCTCGGCCTCTGGTCACCTGAACCTGAACTCAACTAATGGTTGGTATCAAGTCACAGAAGAGGATCTTGGGCTGGAAGGGGGCTGAACCGGCAAGCAGGGATGGGTAGGGCAGGAGCATGAGTCCCGAGGCAGGTCTCAGTCGGTGCCCATGGTGGAACATCAACCCCAAGTCAAAGGCAAGGTCAGAGTCCAGGTGGGAGGACTGGGGCTGAGGTCCAGGGAGCAAAGCTGCTCCAGATGAGACAGAACTGAAACCAAGCATACAGGTGTATGTCTGACTCAAGCTAGGCACCAGACACAGAATCCAGCTTCCAAAAAAGATAGGTTCACACACAACCACTGCAGAATGGAAGGATGACACTCCCCCTGGACTGCTTCTAAGCATTTTTTCTGCTTAAAATAAGAGAGGGAGGAGGATTCTACAAGTGCTGCTTGGTAACATATAGTAGGGCAGAATGTGGTGCTCTTCCCTCCCGCATTCAGTGCTGTTTATCCCAATTTTATCCCCTAAGAAGCCATGGGTCACTGAGTTCCCAGCAAACTTTTCCCATCCATACATGGAGTTGGGTTGAATAATTTTGACGACAGCCCTGAGGTTTAATGAGGCAGGCTGGTGACATCAATGACGGCGGGTGAATAACTGTGAGTTACAAAATAAATTCACAGCTAATTTCAACAAGCAGACTTGTGATGCCTGAGGCGGTGCCTGCCTGCCATGGCGCCATTTGTTTTGTTCCTTGTTCATATTATGATGAAGGGATTAAGTTGTGCTCAATTTAGCTTCATCTAGACACTGCAGTTCAAGTCCTCTGTCATAGCTGCATTTCAGTCCTTCAGAATTGAATAGCAGCATAAAAACCTCTAAGGTGTGTCCATTTATCATCGACCTTTTCGTTGGTACAAGAACAGCCTTACAAGAAACAAATAATATACCAGGTCCTCGCCTCTAGGCTCTTTGAGGAACCAGTGAAGGAACTGGATTTTCAAGCTCACTTTGGAAGAGGCAAATAGGAAGGAGACTGAAAGCAAATCACACATCATTGCCTGAGGCAGGACACCTGCCCTGTCAGTCTCTGCTACATCCAAATGGAAAAATGGGGGATCTAGGATTACCTTCGCGCAATGCCAGTGGCCAAGCACTGAAAGGTCACATCTATTATTGTTGGCATTTCTCTCCTCTCTGGGCTGTTTTTTGAGCGTATGTCATACTCATCTCAAACAGAAGCTATGTTCATCAGGCCAGAACACTGCTGCTAATATCTGATCTAATAAAAGATACCCTATCTTTCTTGTCTTCAAACTTGATTATGTCGAGCTGCTACTAAAAGATGATTCATTTCTTCCTCACCACTCCCAACTTTATGCTTTAAGGACTTGAAACCTTAAGGTGTTATTTGTCACCTTTTATTTTAAAGTGACAATGATTCCTTTGAAGCCATTATAGTAACCAAAACCAATGACAGTCAGCCCCATGCCCAGGAGTGACTTTATATTACAGTCGAGGCTCTTTTAGAAGAAGCCACAGGACATTATTAATAATACCATGTTCACCAGCAAAGAGCTGGGCATTGTGTGTGTGGTATCAAAAGTTGATGGAGGACTAGAAGACACAATCTTAGACCAAAAAGCAAAATTAAGATAGAAAAGTGTAGCACCAGCAGGCACCAGCGGCAGGCAGCCACACAGTAGACTCTTGTCCCACTCTGCCGGGGGGCGGGCCAGGAGAACCCCTGGAGCCTGGACAGGAGCAACAAAAGACCACATTGTAGGAACGTTGTATGTAAACCTGGTGAGCTAGCCCCCCCAGGAATTACCAACAGGAGGAACTGATAACACTGCCAGGAATTCATCTTCCGCAGATCAAATCACTGCATAAAACCAGCGCTGTTTGTTTTAGGAAGTCCAAATGGATAAGCTTCATTCTCACTGGAGCTCGGTTCTTAGTAGACACAAGGGCTCTTAAGGACTCCTTTGGATTCTATGGGTCTCCATTTTTTGAAAGCATTAGTGACACGAACCTGGGAGGTGTTTTTCCTGGAGTTCTTTCTCACCAGACTGGTTCCGGCTGCCTTTTGGGTGATGATGGAACACTAAGGCACTTGCCAACATGCCAACCTCTCATTTTGTAATCCTTGGGCACTTGCACAAAGGTTGTGTGGAACTTTACCAACTAGTGAGAGGCAGAGGCAGGGGCAGTCTTAAAGGATTTAGGACTATTACTGCAATGTCCAAATATTGCATATTAAGGAATTCCACCATGGGTCCAGAGAAACTAGGTATAAGGGAATGCAATCAGAAGGCTTTCATTCAATAGCTTTTCACTCTTAACCCTGATGTTTTGAGACCCGAGGCCTTTTAAGTCACAGTTCGATCAGCCTCTCCACACCTTTCTGATTCCAGAAGCTAAAGGAGCCCTCAGCCAGCACAGGAGAACCCCGGGCACTCACTCTATGGAGTCATTGCTGAAGGAAGAACTAGACTTTACGAGTCCTTAAAATTCTTCACTTTCTTGTAGCCAAACCCATCTTAGATATCAGCTTAATGTAAGTTGTATATTTAGGTAGCTCTCACTTGCCTGGAGCAACTTGAAAAAAAATTTTAAAGAAAAAGAGAGGAAACTCAGAATAAGACATATGGTCTCTACCAGCTAAATTGATTGCCCAAGTAACCTTTTGTATAAAGGGAGACAAGATCAGGAAAGACTTTCATTAAAATCTTGCTATTTCATCTTCAGTTAAAAGGACAGGAGTCTTTTCCGAAATCTTTTTGTTGGGAACCTAATATATATTTACTTTTTTCTTCTTCCAGCTCTAGAAATAGAAGGGAGGAAGAGCTGTTATGTTCTGCCCTGTGCTCTGATACTTCACCCCTAGGACTAGAAGAAATAAAGTAAATTTTTGTGGAAATGTGGAAATATGCATTCATCAGTTATACTGAAACCAGGGAATTTAAATCATGTGGTAGCATGGCTTCCCCATGGAAATGTAGGGAAGGTGGGCATTGAAAGAGCCTGAGGAGGGGTGAGGGGTATAGCTCCAGGGGCCTAACCAGACTGGCTGTAGAGATGCAAAAAACGACAGCATCCATTTATTCAGGAGAGATGATGGTCCTTATCACACCCTGAACCTCCTCAGACAAAACCAAACCTTACATTATTGAGTCTATTTTAGGGAAACTACATTGACTGTTTTGAGGTAGGAACTCACCATATCAGTGAACCCGTGTAATAATGAAGTAAAAAGTGAAAGAAGGAAAGCCACTGTTAATTTGATTTTATAATTTGTCATTGTGGGAAGAACACTTGACACAGAGTTTGAAGACTCAATGTTCCAGTTCTAACACATCTGAGTTTGGATACGTGGTTTCATTTCCTCATCTATGAAAGCTTCTTTCTTCATTTTGAAGTGAAGATACTAAAATGTGTTCTACCCAGCTCACAGACTTCTTAAAATTATAAATAAGATCATATGCATAAAAGCCCCCATTTTAGGGAGCTATTCTGAAAGAAAGAATTTCTTTCTTGAAAAGCACCTGTAATCATTCCTTTTATTCCTTACTCATTTCTTAGAAAATGCCCTGGGGACGATATGTCTCATGGTTTCAAGGCTGATTAGCCAATATATTTCATCAATCAAAGTCTTAGAAGCTCTGACCTAGCCTTGTGTCCTCAACTTGCCCCAGCATTTAACTCTCCCATCCTATTTAACCACACATGCAGTGTTCCATTATTAGTAGTACACTCAGGTTAAAAAAAAAAAAAAAAATACTCTCTGTTACTGTGTATCTGCTATGTGGCTTTATCTCTAATCCTCATTAAAAAAAAAAACAAAAAAAACCTTCAAGGTGAGTATTATTATTAATATGTAAATGTAAACTTTGTTTACAACAAAGAAATAGCATGGCTCAAATAAATTGGGGTGCCTAGATAAAGGATTTTATAGTTAATGCTAACACCTAAAAATAGCTACAAAGCAAAAGAAAGTCTTTAGAGACTGAAGGAGCTTTGTAGCTATTTCGCCCCATTAGGTGTCTTTGTTCACTCTATTAAGATCAATAAAGAGGGTCTCTGTAATGTACTTCTGTGCACTCTGCCCTTGAATGAGTCATTCTGCAAACCACTGGTTCAGTCAGTGCTCTTGTCACTTTTATTTTATAGACCTGCTAGGACAAGGACCAGTTAAGAATGAATTAAAATAACAAACTCCTGCCTGCAGCAATGAATATTTCCACTGCTAAAAGGCATTTTGAATAATGTACCTGTCTCTACTTAACCATGGATCTGATCTGAGCATTTAATTCAAAAAGCCCTGTAGAGCAGGTCACCATTCTGTATTTAGCATGTTGACCCAACACATAAATGGGTATTGCAAAAATGAATTAACAAAAAAGAATTTCTTTTTTTTTTTAAGATTTTATTTATCTATTTGCCAGAAAGAAAGCAAGAGAGAGGGTGCAAGTGCACAAATGGGGGGAGGGGCAGGCAGAGGGAGAAGCAGACTCCCCGCTGAGCAAGGAGGCCAATGTGGGACATGATCCCAGGAATATAGGATCATGACCTGAGCCAAAGGCAGACACTCAACCAACTGAGCCAACCCAGATGTCCCTTAAAAAAAAATAATTTCTTTCCTGGAGTTAGGTACTAGTAAAA
The DNA here is from genome assembly GCF_011800145.1 of Mirounga leonina. Taxonomy (NCBI): domain Eukaryota; kingdom Metazoa; phylum Chordata; class Mammalia; order Carnivora; family Phocidae; genus Mirounga; species Mirounga leonina. The sequence continues at coordinate 33,973,598 of NW_023270415.1, read as the reverse complement.
GCATTAAAGGATCGAAGAAATCTTGCTGGGAAAAAAGACTAATTCATAAAATAGTATATTCTGAAGTAGCCGCTAATATTCAGTATTTTTCTAAAGGAGAAGGCATGTCAGGAAAACAGCATTCAGGGCCTTAAAAAAGTGTTTGTAGAAGAATCCAAATGCGTTTAAAAATATCACCTGGGAATTTTTGTTAAAAATACAGACTCCGGAGATAGTCCAAGATGGTGGAGGAGTAGGAGACCTTAGTTTTGTCTGGTCCCCGGAATTCAGCTAGATAGCTATCAAATCATTCTGAACACCTGCAAACTCAACCGGAGATCTAAGAAAACAATAGCTGCAATTCTACAAATAGAAAAGCGACTACTTTCTGCAAGGTAGGAGGTGCAGAGAAGTGAATCCAAGGCAATCTATGGGAAGATACACCACGGGAGGACAGATCCTCCGTAAGCCAGCTACTGGAAAGTTATATAGCAGCAGAGCACAAAATCGGAACTTTTAGAAGTCTGCTCCAGTAAGGGACACCCCTGCCTGAAAGGTGCTCAGGTGTTGAAATGGGGCAGAATGCCAGGTGGGATAGTGTGTCAGAGGCATCAGGCATCAGAGCTCAGAAGCCAGCTGTAATCAGCAAGCCCAGGAATGAGCTTTCTGCTCGGGGTTGCCATATACCATTAACCATAGCACGGTCGGGCAACTGCTCTCCAAGCAGGGCAGAACTACAGTGATCCACAGAACTATAGCGAGACCCTCCCTCCCTCCCTCTCCCAAGAGGAGCAGCATGGGTGTGCACCACAGGAGTCCACAGAATTTGGAGACTCTAAACGCAGTCATGTGCCTGAGATAGAAATGCTGGGTAACAGGCCGGGTGAGCACAGAGTGTGGACAGAGACCAGGGAGACAGGAGTGATTGACTGCTTTTCTCTGAGGGCTCACCAGGGAGTGGGGCCCCGAGCTCTCGGCTCTAGGGCCAGAGATTCAGAGGCCACCATTTCATTCTCATCCTCTAAAGTGGCACAGAAAGCCTTCAGGGAACAAAAGCCACATAGAGCAACCTGGAGCCGCTTAAGTAGCCTTGCCCCCCCAGCAAGGTCAGTGCAATTCTACCCAAGGCAAAGACACTTGAAAATCAAAGCAACAGGCCCCTCCCCCAGAAGATCAGCAAGAACATCTGGCCAAGACCAAGTTTGCTGATCAATGAGAACTGCAAAACTCCAGCGCCAGGGGAAAATAGTGTAGAGAATTCATGGTTTTCTTCCCACGATGCTTTAGTCTTTCAATTTAAATTTCTTTCTCTTTCCTTTTTTTTTTTAAAGATTTTATTTATTTATTTGACACACAGAAAGAGATAGAGAAAGTGCACAAGCAGGAGAAGCGGCAGGCAGGCAGAGGGAGAGGGAGAAGCAGGCTCTCTGCTGAGCAAGGAGCCGATGCAGGGCTTGATCCTAGGACCCTGGGATCATGACCCAAGCCAAAGGCAGCTGCTTAACCTACTGAGCCACCCAGGCACCCCCTCTTTCTTTTTCAACCAATTTCTTATTTTATCAACTTTTTAAAAAAAATTTTTAATTTTCATTTTTACACTTACGTTCTATATTTTCATTGTATTTAATTTTATTTTTGTATATATATAAGTTTTCCTTTCTTTACAATTTTGGGATGCAGTTTCTTCTAACAAAAAGACCAAAATATGCCCACAATCTAGTGTATATGGCTCTGTTCTCTTCACCTGTCTGATCATATTCTCTTTCTCTCTTTTTTTTCTTCTTTTTTTTTTTTTGTTGAAGTCTTTTTTAATTTTCATTTTTATGGTTACATTCTATCTTCTCACTATATTTACTTTTATTTTTGTGTATATATATATATATGTAGATATAGATAGATATATATATATATATGAGTTTTTCTTTCCTTATGATTTGGGGATGTAGTTTTTTCAAACAAACAGACCAAAATACACTCAGGATATGGTGTATTGCTCTGTTCTGTCCACCTGTCTATTTATATTCCTTCTTTTTTTTTGTCTTAATTTTCATTTTTACCGTTATATTCTATCCTTTCAATGTATTTAATTTTTTTCTTTTTGTACATATACAGGTTTTTCTTTCTTTACAATTTTGGGATCTACTTTTCTAACAAACAGACCAAAATACACACAGGATCCAGTGTATTGCTCTGTTCTGTTCACATGTCTGATTATATTCCTTTTTTTGTTGTTGTTTTGTTTTTATAATTTTTTTTTTTTTTTTTTTTGGTTTCAGGTCTCTTCTGATTTGCTTAGTGTATATTTCTCTGGGATTGTTGTTGCTATTTTAGTATTTTGTTCTCTTGTTCATCTGTTCTTCTTGGGACAGAATGACAAGACAGAAAAACTCACCTGAAAAAAGAGAACAAGAGGCAGTACTGACTGCCAGTGACCTAATGACTATGGATGTAAGTAGGATGTCAGAACTAGAGTTCAGAATAATGATTATAAAGACACTAGCTGGGCTTGAAAAAAGCATAGAAGACCCTAGAGAATCCCTTTCTGGAGAAATAAAAGAACTAAAATCTAATCAAGTCAAAATTAAAAAGGCTATTAACAAGATGCAATAAAAAATGGAGGCTGTAACTGCTAGAATAAATAAGGCAAAAGAGAGAATTAGTGATATAGAAGACAAAATGATGGAAAATAAAGAAGCTGAGAAAAAGAGATAAACAACTACTGGATCATAAGGGCAGAATTCAAGAGATAAGTGATACCATAAGACAAAAAAATATTAGAATAATTGAGATCCCAGATGAAGAGGAAAGAGAAAGAGAAGGGCAGAAGGTATATTGGAACAAATTATAGTGGAGAACTTCCCTAATCTGAGGAAGTAAACAGGCATTCAAGACCAAGAGGCACAGACAAACCCCCTCAAAATCAATAAAAATAGGTCAACACCTCAACATATAATGGTGAAACATGCTAATCTCAGAGACAAAGAGAATATCCTGAAAACAGCTTTGGACAAGAAGTCCATACCTACAATGGTAGAAACAGATTGGCAGCAGACCTATCCACAGAGACCTGGCAGGTCATAAAGGACTTGCATGATATATTCAGGGTACTAAATGAGAAAAATGTGCAGCCAAGAATACTTTATCCAGCAAGGATGTCATTCAAAATAATAGACACAGAAAGCTTCCAGGACAAACAGAACCTAAAAGAATTTGTGACCACTAAACCAGCCCTGCAAGAAATATTAAAGGTGATCTTTTTAGTAAAGAGAGAGCCTGTAAGTAATGTAGACCAGAAAGAAACAGAGACAAAATACATAAATAGTGACTTTACAGGTAATACAATGGCACTAAATTCATATCTTTCAATAGTTACCCTGAGTGTAAATGGGTTAAATGCCCCAATCAAAAGATACAGGGTATCAGATTGGATAAAAAGGCAAGACCCATCGATATGCTATCCACAAAAGACTCATTTAGACCCAAAGACACCTCCAGATTTAAAATGAGGTGGTGGAAAACCACTTATCATGCTATTGGACATCAAAAGAAAGCTGGGATAGCAATCCTTATATCAGACAAATTAGATTTTAAACCAAAGACTGTAATAAGAGATGAGGAAGGACACTATATCATAACTAAAGGGTATATCCAACAAGAAGCTCTAACAATGTAAACATTAATGCCCTAACGGGGGGGGCAGCCAATTATATAAACTAATTAATAACAACAATAAAGAAACATATCAATAATAATACAATAATAGTAGGGGATTTTAACACCCCACTCACTTGAAAGGACAGATCATCTAAGCAGAAGATCAACAAGGAAACAAGGGCTTTGAATGACACAATGGATAAGATGGACTTCACAGATATATTCAGAGCATTCCATCCTAAAGCAACAGAATACACATTCTTCTCGAGTGCACATGAAACATTCTCCAGAATAGATCACATACTGGGTCACAAATCAGGTCTCAACCAGTACCAAAAGATTGGGATCATTCCCTGTATATTTTCAGACCACAGTGCTTTGAAACGGGAACTCAATCACAAGAGGAAATTTGGAAAGAACTCAAATACATCGAGCTTAAAGAACATCCTACTAAAGAATGAATGGGTCAACCAGGAAATTAAAGAAGAATTTTTAAAAATCCATGGAAACAAATGAAAATGAAAACACAACAGTTCAAATTCTTTGGGATGCAGCAAAGGCAGTCCTAAGAGGAAAGTATATAGCAATACAAGCCTTTCTCAAGAAATAAGAAAGGCCTCAAATATACAACCTAACCCTACACCTGAAGGAGCTGGAGAAAGAACAGCAAATAAAACCTAAACCCAGCAGGAGAAGAGAAATAATAAAGATCAGAGCAGAAATCAATGAAATAGAAACCAAAAGAATAGTAGAACAGATCAACGATACAAGGAGCTGATTCTTTGAAAGAATTAACAAGATTGATAAACACCTGGCCAGACTTATCAAAGAGAAAAGAGAAATGACCCAAATCAACAAAATCATGAATGAAAGAGGAGAGATCACAACCAACACCAAAGAAATACAAACAATTGGGCGCCTGGGTGGCTCAGTTGGTTAAGCAACTGCCTTCGGCTCAGGTCATGATCCTGGAGTCCCGGGATCGAGTCCCGCATCGGGCTTCCTGCTCGGCAGGGAGTCTGCTTCTCCCTCTGACCCTCCTCCCTCTCATTCTCTCTGTCTCAAATAAATAAATAAAATCTTAAAAAAAAAAAAAAAGAAATACAAACAATTATAAGAACATATTATGAGCAACTCTATGCCAGCAAATTAGATAATCTGGAAAAAATGGATGCATTCCTAGAGATGTATCAACTACCAAAACTGAACCAGGATGAAATAGAAAACCTGAACAGACCTATAACCACTAAGGAAATTGAAGCAGTCATCAAAGATCTCCCAACAAACAGAAGCCCAGGGACAGATGGCTTCCCAGGGGAATTCTACCAAACATTTAAAGAAGAATTAACACCTATTCTTATGAAACTGTTCCAAAAAATAGAAATGGAAGGAAAACCTCCAAACTCGTTTTATGAGGCCACAATTACCTTGATCCCCAAACCAGACAAAGACCCCATCAAAAAGGAGAATTACAAACCAATATCCTTGATGAACATGGATGCAAAAATTCTCACCAAAATACTAGCCAATAGGATCCAACAGTTCATTAAAAGGATTATTCACCACGACCAAGTGGGATTTATCCCTGGGCTGCAAGGTTGGTTCAACATCCACAAATCATTCAATGTGATACAATACATTAACAAAAGAAAGAACAAGAATCATATGATCCTCTCAATAGATGCAGAAAAAGCATTTGACAAAGTACAGCATCCTTTCTTGATCAAAACTTTTCAGAGTATAAGGATATAAGGTACATACCTCAATATCATAAAAGCCATCTATGAAAAACCTACAGTGAATATCATTCTCAATGGGGAAAAACTGAGAGCTTTCCCGCTAAGGTCAGGAATGCAGCAGGGATGTCCACTATCACCACTGCTACTCAACATAGTATTAGAAGTCCTAGCCACAGCAATCAGACAACAAAAAGAAATAAAAGGCATTCAAATTGGCAAAGAAGAAGTCAAACTCTCACTCTTTGCAGATGATATGATACTTTATGTGGAAAACCCAAAAGACTCCACCCCAAAACTGCTAGAACTCATACAGGAATTCAATAAAGTGGCAGGATATAAAATCAATGCACAGGGCGCCTGGGTGGCTCAGTTGGTTAAGCGACTGCCTTCGGCTCAGGTCATGATCCTGGAGTCCCGGGATCGAGTCCCGCATCGGGCTCCCTGCTTGGCAGGGAGTCTGCTTCTCCCTCTGACCTTCCCCCCTTCTCATGTGCTCTCTCTCATTCTCTCTCTCTCAAATAAATAAATAAAATCTTTAAAAAAAAATCAATGCACAGAAATCAGTGGCATTCCTATACACCAACAACAAGACAGAAGAAAGAGAAATTAAGGAGTCGATCCCATTTACCATTGCACTCAAAACCATAAGATGCCTAGGAATAAATCTAACCAAAGAGGCAAAGGATCTGTACTCAGAAAACTATAAATTCTCATGAAAGAAATTGAGGAAAACACAAAGAAATGGAAAAACGTTCCATGCTCATGGATTGGAAGAACAAATATTGTGAAGATGCCAATGCTACCTAGAGCAATGTACACTTTCAATGCAATCCCCATCAAAATACCATCCACTTTTTTCAAAGAAATGGAACAAATAATCCTAAAATTTGTATGGAACCAGAAAAGACCCCGAATAGCCAGAGGAATGTTGAAAAAGAAAAGCAAAGCTGGCTGCATCACAATTCTGGACTTCCAGCTCTATTACAAAGCTGTCATCATCAAGACAGTATGGTACTGGCACAGAAACAGACACATAGATCAATGGAACAGAATAGAGAGCCCAGAAATGGACCCTCAACTCTATGGTCAACCAATCTTTGACAAAGCAGGAAAGAATGTCCAATGGAAGAAAGACAGTCTCTTCAACAAATGGTGTTGGGAAAATTGGACAGCCACATGCAGAAGAATGAAACTGGACCATTTCCTGACACCACACACAAAAATAGACTCTAAATGGTGAAAGACCTAAATGTGAGACAGGAGTCCATCAAAATCCTAAAGGAGAACACAGGCAGCAACCTCTTTGACCTCAGCCGCAGCAACTTCTTCCTAGAAACATCGCCAAAGGCCAGGGAAGCAAGGGCAAAAATGAACTATTGGGACTTCATCAAGATAAAAAGCTTTTGCACAGCAAAAGAAACAGTCAACAAAACCAAAAGACAATCGACAGAATGGGAGAAGATATTTGCAAATGACATATCAGATAAAGGGCTAGTATCCAAAATCTATAAAGAACTCATCAAACTCAACACCCAAAGAACAACTAATCCAATCAAGAAATGGGCAGAAGACATGAACAGACATTTTCCAAAGAAGACATCCAAATGGCAAAAGACACACGAAAAAGTGCTCAACATCACTCGGCATCAGGGAAATCCAAATCAAAACCTCAATGAGATACCACCTCACACCAGTTAGAATGGCTAAAATTAACAAGTCAAGAAACGACAGATGTTGGCGGGGATGTGGAGAAGGGGAACCCTCTTACACTGTTGGTGGGAATGCAAGCTGGTGCAACCACTCTGGAAAACAGTATGGAGGTTCCTCAAAAAGTTGAAAATAGAGCTACCCAATGATCCAGCAATTGCACTACTGGGTATTTACCCCAAAGTTACAAATGTAAGGATCCGAAGGGGTACGTGCACCCCGATGTTTATAGCAGCAATGTCCACAATAGCCAAACTGTGGAAAGAGCCAAGATGTCCATCGACAAATGAATGGATAAAGAAGAGGTGGTATATATATACAATGGAATATTATGCAGCCATCAAAAGGAATGAGATCTTGCCATTTGCAACGACGTGGATGGAACTGGAGGGTGTTATGCTGAATGAAATAAGTCAATCAGAGAAAGACATGTATCATATGACCTCACTGATATGAGGAATTCTTAATTGTAGGAAACAAACTGAGGGTTGTTGGAGTGGGGGGTGGGGTGGGAAGGATGGGGTGACTGGGTGATAGACACTGGGGAGGGTATGTGCTCTGGTAGGCGCTGTGAATTGTGCAAGACTGTTGAATCTCAGATCTGTACCTCTGAAACAAATAATGCAATATATGTTAAGAAAAAAAAAAAGAAGAAGAAGGTAGCGGGAGGGGAAGAATGAAGCTGGGGAAATCAGAGGGGTAGACGAACCATGAGAGACGATGGACTCTGAAAAACAAACAGGGTTCTAGAGGGGAGGGGGGTGGGAGGATGGGTTAGCCTGGTGGTGGGTATTGAGGAGGGCACATTCTGCATGGAGCACTGGGTGTTATGCACAAACAATGAATCATGGAACACTTCATCTAGAACTAATGATGTAATGTATGGGGATTAACATAAGAATAAAAAAAATGTTAAAGGAGCAATCAGAGAAAAATGTTCATTTAAGAAACTAGAAGGGAAAAGTTCAAATAAGAAATGCTGACTTTTAAATGTAGTGTAAAATCAGCTAATTATGGTTTCTAAATTTTGCAAAACACTGAGGAAATGTCGCTTTTTTGGAAAACATTTCAGGGCACTGAAAAATCTTCAGCAAAGTTAATTGATGTTACTCAATAAATAATTGTAATAAATATTAGCTGACTTTAAAGCAAATGTTTTATAGACAGCCTCTTAAAAGCATGATGGTATAGGGCGCCTGGGTGGCTCAGTTGGTTAAGCGACTGCCTTCGGCTCAGGTCATGATCCTGGAGTCCCTGGATCGAGTCCCGCATCGGGCTCCCAGCTCGGCGGGGAGTCTGTTTCTCCCTCTGACCCTCCTCCCTCTCATGCTCTCTGTCTCTCATTCTCTCTCTCTCAAATAAATAAATAAAATCTTTAAAAAAAAAAGCATGATGGTATAGAGAAGAGGAAGCACACACAGGCGCTCAAGGTAACCAGAAAGGGGTTAAAATCCTGGTTCTTCTTGAATTTTGTGAGCCTCAGTTATTTCTCTTTAAGAGTGAGGTGGGGGCGGAGGGCTCCTGGGTGGCTCAGTGGGTTAAGCATCTGCTTTCAGCTCAGGTCATGATCTCAGGATCCTGGGATAGAGCCCCTCATGGGATCGGGCCCTGCAGGGCTCTCTGCTTGTCCCTCTCCCCTTGCCCCTTCCACTTCTCGTTCTCTCTCTCTCTCTTTCTCTCATAAATAAATAAAATCTTTAAAAAAAAAAAAAAAAAGAGTGAGGTGAGACTTACTTAACCCCTGCGAGGATTGAAAGAGGTCATTATTTTAAAGACTTGACAGAAGAAAATTGCTCTATAAACAGTAGCCTTTTCTAGCCAGCCTACCACCCCCTGGCATGAGTGCGCAGGGAAACACTTCTTCCAGTAATAGTCAATCTCCCAGCATTCTTGATATTTCTGTTTGTTGCATGAATTTCATTTATTATGAAGGTCAAGAGACAAAACTGTGGCATAGAGTTTAAGGGTGGATCCCCTTAGGGTAATGGCTATCTCCTTAAGATAATCAACATTTCATCTTTACATTTTTTTCTGTAATATCTGGCCTCTGATTCCATTACATAAGGTAACAAAGGAAACCTTTCTTTTCTCCCCCTCGGCCCATTAGTACATTTTTACCAAATTTTCGAACTGAACCAATATAATTATTAAAGTTAAACCTTCTGTGCATCATACTTTCAACATTTAATAATCTCTAAAGTGCTAAAATCTTTTTTATCTTTATTTTTCTCAGCTTTATTAAGATATAATTGACATATAACTTGGTATTTCTTAATGTTATTAGTTAAGCAATTCTCTACCAAAATTATTTATGTACTTTTGCATTACTTTTTTATTTTATTTTATTTTATTTTTAAAGGATTTTCTTTTTTTTTTTTAATTTTATTTATTTATTTGAGAGAGAAAGAATGAGAGACAGAGAGCATGAGAGGGAAGAGGATCAGAGGGAGAAGCAGACTCCCCACTGAGCAGGGAGCCTGATGCGGGACTCGATCCCGGGACTCCAGGATCATGACCTGAGCTGAAGGCAGTCGTTAAACCAACTGAGCCACCCAGGCACCCTGCATTACTTTTTTTAAAAATAGATTTTTCCATCAGCCTTGTTGCTTCTTATTCATTCTCAAGTATGTTTAGACTCATTTGGAATATTTTATCAGGAAAAACAAATAGTCTTCATCAATATTTGATGGCCTTAGGAAATAAAGTGTTAGTTTAGAAGAGCAGAGATTGAGTAGATTGAACTCCTTGGTATGCAAAAGCAGTCCAAAGATCACAGCCCTGGAACAGGACATGGGAGAGGGAGGCTGTAGGTGAAAGTGAAGTGAGTGCAAAATGAGACATCTTGGATTGAGTAGGGATATTAAGCTGAAACAGGCAAAGTTTGTAGGCAGAAAAAGAGGGATAAAAGTAAATGGGTGGGGTGTTAGGACTCAAACCATAGGTATTCATTAAATTTTACATCCTTTCTCTATATAGTTTTCTGCTTGTACAAAAACACACCCAGGTATGTATTGAAATAAAAGGTCCTAATAGATAGGGCTCAAAGTAATTTTGTGCCAAAAACTTTAAATGAATTACCATCCCATATGAATGTTAAAATATTCTTGTGATGAATCATCACATAAACATATAATGAAAGAGGTCATCTTTTTCAAATATGTTTTTCAAATATGTTCATCAATATAGTAGTTCTGTTTTTAGTTATCTTTAGCAAAATAGCAAATATTAGGAAGCAAGTGCGAAGCAAAGTGTACCTTCTACTCCATGAGCTTTTGGCTAAACTGAGACTCTAAGCCTGGAATAAAGTAAGCCCAACAATCAAGTCTGGCTAATGGTCATCTTGAGCCAGACCAGAACAGATCAACTAATCCAATCCTCCAGAAAATAGAATCAAGTGAAGGTCATTGGGCATTTATTGACAGTGGACGGTAAAGAAAGAGGATAAGCTCTGGAGTTAGGTCTAGATTTAAACTCTAGGCTTATGGGATATAAGCAGCCAGTTACAAGCTTTGTAACCCTAGGAGGTGTCTTCACCTGTATAAAGCCTTCTTCTTATGCAGAATACAGATTTCAATGCCTAATTTGGTTATTGTGGGAATTAAATGAATTAATACATGTAAAGTTTTCAGCACAGCATTTGAGACATACTGGGCCGTCAATAAATGGTACCTTAAAAAAAGTTCCCTTTAAGTAATAGTTCCTTCTGCCTACCAGAGCGTAGAATGGAAACTTGGACCTCTCCCCACAAAGTTCATGAGCCATAGTCCACTCTGTATCTGGGGCAGTTGGCCATTATTAGCCAAAAAGGAACAAACATTGTGTCTCTAGTCAGCCTTGCTAAAAATTGCACCTAATCTTCCTCGTCCTTCAGAGAGCCCAGGCACCCCAGACTACTGTAGAACGTGGAAGGAGACGATGACTACCGTGGTATGAAAAAGCAGTAGTATGGAAGCACATTTTTCTGCTTGCATTTTCTTTGAGCATGTTTAGAGCCTTGGATATGTGGACCTAGCCAGAGTCAGACACATCCTGGTTGGTTTTCTTTGCTTACGTGGAAAGCCCAATAGATCTTCTCATCACTCACCAGGTGGCAATTCTCACCTTGGTTCAGGCTTAAATTGGGCTTAAGAGAATTGTAGGTGTAAGAGGAGAATTAGGGGATCACCCAGCTCATAGCTCGCACGGTGGGTATAGTGAAGAAAGCAACTGGACAAGGTCCTGATGAAGTCTCGGCTTCTTGACTTCTTACTAGTTGTGGAGAAGTCCCTCAATATCTCTCAACTACAAAATGATAATTCTTACTCGATAGGATTTTTGTGTGTGTGGTGGTCGTGAAATTGCTTTAAAAGTCATGAAGAAGTATACAAAAGAAAGGTTTCTATTCCAGTAGAGCTGAACTTGATGTGTAAAATAAATATTGGGCTCTATTCAATTTCAATATTAATAAAACTGTCTCCACTTATGAATTCCAATATTGCTCTAAAATGAAGGACTTTATTCTCATTCTGTGTGTCTATGAAATGTACTTATGGATAACATACATTACAAAGAATTAGTTTATCTGATTTTAAATTAACATCATGATACTAGTTACAATCATCCTGTAAACGTACGAATTATTCTCTTTACTAAAATACTGTTGGTAGTATTGCTTAAGTTCCAGCAAGGGTAACATTGGAAATATCAAGTGCACAAATCCATTTTAAATTCAGGAAACCCAAAGACTTCTATACGATAATATTCAGCCATATCGTCTACTAACATGAGAGAAACAGGGCTTGGCTTTATAAAACCTACAATTTTGATATTTCTCTCTTACAATATAAGAAAATAAAACAATTGGAACTGAACTGACCTTTGTGGGCTTTTTTTACAACAGCTTTTTTTTTTTTAACTTATCTATACATCCTGATAGGCAGAGATGATGAAATAGTGGCCTATTAAAGGCAGAGAAGTTCCTATAAAAACCCACAAGTGGCGGTTTCTGTTGTTTACTGCATGCTGGCTTGCAGTCAGTTATCTTTGTAGAAAAGAAAACTAAGTAGAAGATCATGGCAAGTTCCAACTGGGGATATGATGACAAAAACGGTAAGAGTTCTTTTGCTCATGTAGACCAAAATAATAGCTCATTGCCTTTTCCAATAAAAGGGGTATTGAGCATTTAAAAAATAAATGAAACAAAATAGAGTACCTATACAGTCATAGGTTAATGGTTTGAATTGCCTGACTTGAATAATCATAATAACTTTGCATGTACTCTTAGCACTTGTCCTTTGGGATACAGTTGTCTACAAAATGTGTTCTCTGTCTCTTCCTCTTTCTTAATCTCTCTCTCTCTCTCTCTCTCTCTCTATATATATATATATATGTGGGTTTCTATATATATATAGAGAGAGAGAGTACTAAAATATATATGTAGATATATATATGAAGTATATAATATATAGAGAGGGTACTAATATATATATATCTGTAGTATATAACATATGTATATATGTACATATATATTTGTATATAACATATATATGTTATATATAAGAAATCTAGTACTAATAGAAAATATAGTTGTGTTGACAAATATATTATTTTATAGGAGAGTATAGAAAAGGTGCATTCTCAAATGCTGAATTTTCATTAAGTTAAACAGAATACCATTTAAGATACCTAACTAAATCATAGTTTAGTAAGCAAAGAGATGGTTATACTCCTAAAACTGGGAGTCAAACATTTGATGAAGTTTTGATTGTATGCATGTGTTTGCCTTGGTAGGTCCTGAACAATGGGGCAAGCTGTACCCCATTGCAAATGGAAATAAGCAATCTCCCATTGATATTAAAACCAGTGAAATGAAACATGACAGTTCTCTTAAACCTATCAGTGTCTCCTATGATCCAGCCACAGCCAAAGAAATTATCAACGTGGGGCATTCTTTCCATGTAAACTATGAGGACAATGATAACCGATCAGGTGAGCCAAAAGACCCTTTGGATTTATTTTCTTTGACTCTACTAGGAAAATTTAAACAATAGGACTTTAAGAGACACAAATGCCATCCTCAGTCTTTTGTGCACATGTATAGTGCACGTGTATAAATTTGCTGCAATCTGGTGAAGCATCTTGGACTTCTAGAAAGCCCCCATGTGGTAAAGATGATTTTTGGAACCCCCAGCTCCGTCTTTTTTCAACCCTTCTCATCTATGACGCCATCCTATCTCTTCTGGTCTCTAATATCTTTTTTTAAAAATATTTAATTAATTTATTTATTTACCAGAGAGAGAGAGCACAAGCAGGGGGAGCGGCAGGCAGAGGGAGAAGCAGACTCCCTGCTGATCAAGGAGCCCCATGCAGGACTCAGTCCCAGGACTCTGGGATCATGACCTGAGCCGAGGGCAGACGTTTAACCGACTGAGCCACCCAGGCGTCCCTCTAATATCTGTATACTCACTTCACACTCTCTGAATAAACAGTATTTTTTCCAAGAAGGTCTAATGAGCCATCATAGTGAATATAGAAACTGAAAAGGCAAATATTTTCTAATTGGAATGAGGATGGAGGAACACAGTGGGAAAGAGAAATGGAGTGAAGAATACATTTTTTGTGTCCAGAAAAATGACTCTATCATTGTAAAGTACTTGGGTACCAGTAAGAAAATGAGTCTTACATAAATCTTGGAAGATTTTTTCTGTGCATAAGTATACTTATCTATCTCCCCTTCCCCTACTAGACTGTAGTGACTGAATTCTTCATACCCCAGAACTTAGCCACATTTCCTGCTACATGGTAAGATTTTCATAAATGTTTCTTAAATAATTTATTAAATGACAATTTCATAAGATAGCTCTACTGACAAAAGGCAAAACTTGTTTTGGCACTTTGCTACAAGGTTCTGAGCCTAAATTTTCGGCACTTTGGGGCTATGTCCATTGTTAATACTAGATTAGATCTGGTATTATGTGTGTTTAGTTAATCATATGATTACATAGACTCTTGGAAATGACATAGTCGTTCAATGTTAAAATTTTTAAAGTGACCCTATTGCCCCCCTGACACTTTCTCTTGGTCCCTGGACAGGCATTCTCAACAAAGGTGTCAAGATACTCATTGTGTCTTGACTAGTTACAAAGTATGTGATGTGTAATTTGTTACTCAAAATAAATTACTGAAGATCTTAATGCATACTGTCTATATAGTCTTTGTTGAAAGAATGAATGAATAAACTTGCACATTAAAGCAGATTCAAGGAAAGCCCTATAAAACTAGAATTCACTCACCTTCCGATATACTTCCTTGGCAGCAGAAAAAGGTAAAATTAGGGGCTCCTGGGTGGCACAGTCGGTTAAGCATTTGACTCTTGATTTCGGCTCAGGTCTTGATCTCAGGGTTGTGAGTTCAAGCCCCATGTTGGGTTCCACAGTGGACATGGAGTCCACTTAAAAAAAGAAAAGGATAAAATTACAGGTCATGTGCTAAGAACTATATATCACTCAGTGCAGTGGTCAGAGACACACCATACAATGAATACCATCATCATGGATGTGGGGGCGGAAATCCAACAAGAAAAAAACTTTGGCACTAGAGTTTGTTTTCAGTTCTACTTAATCCAATTTAGTGTTGGCTTATGTTAAATGCAAAGATAAGCAGGAGCTTACGATCATGAAACTAATAGTAGTTCCTTTTTTCTTCTAGTGCTGAAAGGTGGTCCTCTTTCTGAAAGCTATAGGCTCTATCAGTTCCATTTTCACTGGGGCAGCACAAATGACTATGGTTCTGAACACACAGTGGACGGAGTCAAATATTCTGCAGAGGTAATGTAACTCAGTAAGCGAGAGATAACTACACTGAGAATTATTTTCAGAAGCAGCTGCTTTATTACATAAGTCACCCTTATAATGGCTCCAAAGGAATGAGCATTCTCATCCCTATAAGGAACTCCCAGGCCCCATTAAAATCAAACACATACATACCAAGTGGGATAATAGAAGGAAATTTTTCATGTGAAAAAGGCAACTTGGGATTGAGCTCTTGAGCCCAAGAATCATCTTTGTCTTCAAAACGGCTCAAAAACTGTTACCTTAACATCAATTCTACCTCATTCTTTTAATTCTCATTCTTTTAATTTTATTTCAATGTATGAATATATCAGAATTTATTTAACTGGCCCCCACTGATGGACAATTACAATGCCCTTTGCTTTTTGTTCCATTGGTTTTTTACTTTTACCAAAATGTTCTTCAACAAGTACATCTGTACATACACCTTATGCACTAGTGAAAGCACATAAGTGGGGCAGATGTTTTTATAAGAGGGACTGCTAGGTTACAGGGTATGTGCATTTTTTATTTTAATAGAAGATTTAGGAATTTTACACAAATATAATCAGCTTTATGTTACATTGTAAAGCTTGGCTAATAACTTTTAATACTACAGAAACCCATTAAATGTTTCTTCCCATTTCTCCCTCAAAAAATTGAAAGTAGACTAAAGTCAAATGGGCTGGGAGTCTAAATTAATACTATCTTTTTAGAGGCAGATCTTGTTGCATCTAAGAAATCTAAGTCAGTGATCTCCTCATCTGATTTAAGAAAAATAAATACAATCCAGGCTAGAGATGAGAGGCACTTAGCCACAAAATTCAACATGCAATTGAGGACAGGAGGGAGGATTGGGGGGAGAGCAGGAGCTGGGGCGAAGGGAGGAGGAAGAGAGAGAAGGAAAAGTGAGAGAGAGCAAGCAAAAGAGATTAAGTAAACTTTCACAGACATCCATGTGGGGATATCAAGAAGATATTAACATGACTTACATACATATTGGATATTCAGATCTAGAGTTCCATAGGGAGATTAGGCTAGACATAGTGATTTGACAGATGCCTAGACGTGCTTGAGAAAATGTGTTCTTGGCCAAGACTCCTAGACTGTCCAGGAACCCCTTCCTATAAAGTTACTAAAAAGGACCTCACCTGACAGAAGTTATTTCAGTTTTGTTGAAAACTAGTTAGTTGGAATTCCTGATCTTTTCATACCAAAGCAATTTTTAAAAAGGAGTAATATTAAATAGTTGTGATATTTTGGGAAAAGAAATTTTACTCACTGGTTCCGTGGAAATTGCAAATGGCCTGCTCTACCCAATGTACATAATCCTTCTTAAGAGTGAGAACATAGTCTTTCTTATCCACTGGATAAAGGTTCATATAAATGTTACCTAAGCCAAGATACATCTTCTAATATTAACAAGTTAACGTATAGCTTTTTGTCTTCACAATGGTATAAATAACTAATTGACCACAATATCATTTTCAGCTTCACCTGGTTCACTGGAATTCTGCGAAGTACTCCAGCTTTGCTGAAGCTGTCCCACAGGCTGATGGTTTGGCAATTATCGGTGTTTTGATGAAGGTGAGTTACAGAGAGTTACAGAGCTGGGCTAACACTACTTCTTACCAATCAAACAGCAAAATAGTATAAAATAAGGCAAAAAGATATTTGAGTCTTTCTTTTTGAAAATTTTCCATTCTATTAATGGCTACAGGCGAGCAAACAGTTCCCTAGTACTTTGCTGCTGATTTCTCTAGGCTTTTCCCTTTTTAAGAGAGAATTAAGTTTCAGGTAGGGATAGAATGGGAAGGTGTTGGAGGGGGAGGGAATTTCTATTTTCCAGATCTTCCAAATTGCTTTTCCTCTAAACTTCCTACTTCATAGGTTCAGGAATTTATCAATGTAATGTATCATCAGGGAAACATATTAAGAAGATTGTTGTTCCATGAAAAAAGTTCAGTTAATGTTTATAATGGCAGATGTTGCTTAAATCCCCAATGAGTGTCCCTGAAAAGTTCTATAGGGAAGTTATTATTAAATTGGGTATACTTGCGTCTTTTGGGTTCTACCCACAAAATTCCAATGTGCAGTGACCCGCCCCCCGCCACTTCTAACAAGCAACTCTTAAACACAAGCAGGGTGTCCAGGAATTCACCTCAATTCTGACACTGTTTATGCAGAGAGAGCATCAGGTTCCACAGGCTAAGGGTTCAGACTTGCAAGATTACAATTCCCCACCCTACTTCAGATGTCAGTCTCAAGCCCAGGTTGTTAGCTAGGCTTCTCCCTGACTAACTCTAAATCAGAGGTTCCCCTGACCTCTTCCTTGGGTTTGAAGAGGTTTGATTAATTTGCTAGCACAGCTCACAGAACCCAGAGAAACATTCTACTTACCAGTTAATTATACAAGGATATAACTCAGGGCTAGACAGATGGAAAAGACACATAGGGCAAGGTATGGGCAAAGGCAAAGAACTTCCTTGCCCTGTGGAGACACACTGTTTTCCCTGTATCTCCCTGAATCCACCAATCTGGAAACTCTCTATACCCAGTCCTTTTGGGTTTTTATGGAGACTTCATTATTTACGCATGATTGATTAAATCATCGGCCATTGGCCATTGATTCAAGCTCTAGCCCCTGTCTCCTCTCCTGTCCCCAGAGGTCTGAAGGTAGAACTGAAAGTTCCAACCCTCTAACCACATGGTTGGTTCTCCAGGCAACCAACCCTCATTCTTAGATTCAGTCCAAAAGTCCCCTAATTAACATAACAAAAGACACCCTTGTCGCCATCTTCACTTAGGAAAGTCCAAGGCTTCCAGGAGCTCTGTGTCATAAACATGTTTCTTATTATAAATATCACACTCAGGTCCCTAACTTTTGGAATTATAGTAATTCTAGTTAACCTTTATTGAAAACTTACAACACACCATACACTGTACCAATTATAACTAATAAAACAGGCCAAAAGTAAAAGGCTGTATTTTATGTCACAAGTTTGCTACGTTCTTGGATTTTGACTTGTATGTCCTTGAGCACCTTGCCCATATTAAATTAAAGCCGAGCTTTTTGTTTGCCACTTTCTCTGTGCTGAGAAAAAGGACACACACAGAACCATTTTAAAATGGAGCCATAGTAGCCATTTTGGGGGAACTGCCTTGCACACCCTGCTTTTGGAACCTTTGAACTGGGCCAAACCACCAACATTCCGAGAAGTCAGCAAGAACAAGAGTATCATATTTGAGAGATCTGATAAAAGTGAACTTCTGCATAGTGACCACTTCACCTGACCCATCAGTAAAGTAGGAATCCCTTCCTGCTTGTCAGCACCAATGAACTCTTCTCAAAAACCACTTATGTAATCTTCCTTTTCTTCTATAAAAACCCTGAGTCTATGTCCTGTAATTAGAATGGTGTTTGGGTTTCTACCCCAATCTGTGTACCCCGAATTGCAATTCTTTGATCTCAAATAAACGCTTTGCCTCTTGAGCTGGTTTCTTGTTTTTAGGTTGACAGTGGTTACCCATTAGGAACAATTTATAGAGGACAAGCGCCCACCAGGACATATGCCCACCAAAATTCCCTCTCCTAAAGCAGAGAGAAAATACCTTACCTTTCTTCAGTTTACTGTTTTTAATTGAAAAAAAAATAGCTAAACATAGTTTGACTTTATAACAATTTCTAACTCACGTTTTATTGTTTTTAATCTCCAGATTGATCAGGCCAACCCAAGACTGCAGAAAGTACTTGATGCCCTAAAGGCAGTTAAAACCAAGGTCAGTAGCCTTAAGACATTGGTTTCAGTCAGAGAACAAGAGTCCACAGAACTACTGAAATCATTTAATTATGTATTTGAAGTGGGGAGTAGGAAGGCTAGAGCAAAAGCTACCAATTTGAAAATCAAGGTAGTATTTAGATATTGCTTGCTTCTGAGAAAGTCTCTGACTCAGGTATTTGTTTTGTTTTGTTCTTTTCTTTTTCTCAGTTTTTTTTTTTTTTCCTACTTCAGCAGCATGAGAAGAACTAGCCTAGAGAAGAACAGGTTCCATAGCCATTCAAATTTTCTTTAAAATGTATATCCAACTAAAATGTGATTTTTTTTCCATTTCATAAAGAAAATTACCTCTGTTTCTTTAGTAGTACAAAAATGCAGGAGTTAAGGGTCTTATTTTGAGATACCATTAATATGCCACTCATAAACAATCCAAAAAGAACGTGAGTAAATAAAAGAAGGCTAAAACGTAACTAATAAGCATGTCAATAATAGTTTTGCCACTGGAACAGTATCTGGCCTCATTCCTAAAGAAACAATAAAGGTTTTATTCTGGAAGTGAAATATCTTTTAGAGAGGATAGATTATTTAAAAATTGTTTAACCTTTGCTTATATTCCACCAAATGAGGAAGGAAGAAAATTATTTGGCCAAAATGTGAGGGTAGCAAATTTTCAGTCTTCTATTACCTTTATTGTCTTTATCTACAAACACACCAGTGTATACTATATAGTAGAAAAGTTAATTAAATTCTCAGCTAAAATATCAAGACAATATATATGCCAAGATAATATAACATAGATGTCATATATGTATATGACATCAGTATTTTAAATCATGGTATAATGATATATTACAGAACAAACGAGCCCCATTCACAAATTTTGACCCATCTACTCTCCTTCCTTCATCCCTGGATTACTGGACCTACTCTGGCTCTCTGACTCATCCTCCCCTTTATGAGAGTGTAACCTGGATCATCTGTAAGGACCCCATCAGTATCAGCCCAGAACAGGTAGAGTATCAAAGATGAAAGAGTGGGAATTGGGAGTGCAAAGCAGTAATATCATGTCAATTCATAGTATTAATGGGGGACGTTATGATTTCAAATAGATTTTTTTTAAAGATTTTATTTATTTATTTGAGACAGAGAGAATGAGAGAGAGAGAGCACATGAGAGGGGCAAGGGTCAGAGGGAGAAGCAGGCTCCCTGCCGAGCAGGGAGCCCGATGCGGGACTCGATCCAGGGACTCCGGGATCATGACCTGAGCCGAAGGCAGTGGCTTAACCAACTGAGCCACCCAGGCGCCCTCAAATAGATTTTTAAGGAGTTTGTTTTCCATTCCTACTGAAAAAGATTCATTTCTGACATAGGTCTATTGAATAATCAAAAAGAAATGTTTATTATAATACTGCTTTTTACTTTATATAGAAAAAAAACTATGAGATTCTGAACTCTTGCTATCTTTTCCACTTTATTAAGGAAAAATCCAACCGTGTTAAGTGTCTTCCTAAAATTTCAGAAACAAAGAAAAGATTGTCACTGAAGTTCTACTAAGACTTTGGGGAAGTATGGTTCGCAACTGAGATACCCTGAGAGTTGACAAAGGTTTTTTGTTCTTTTTGAAGCTTTAGTTATTAGCTATCCAACAAGATATGTCTTTAATTATTGTTTATAATTATGATAATAATAACTACCATTGATTGAGCAACTCCCTTTATTAGGTGCCTTACATAGGTTTTGTCAGCCAATTCTCATAACAAATCTATAAGACAGGCAATGTACGTAGCCTACTGGTAACAGATGCTTACTGAGCATATGCTATATGCTGAGTACCATTCTGAGAACTTATATGTACTAACCCATTTAATCTTCACAACCCAATGTAAATAGCTGATAGTGTTTAATATTTTTCCTATCAGCTATTTAAGGAGTCTGCTTCATACTACATTATCCATATAAAATTTTACCATATTAAATCTATACTTAGTATTGAAATACTGAGGGCACACCAATTTTTTTCAGGTGCAATCATTATTTTCACTTTTGGTGGAGTCAGTGATTTTTTTTTTCACATCTCCGTAGTTTTATAGGCCAGATGATGTGTTTGTGGAACTCTTAAAAATCTGTCTACATTAAATGACAGGATTTTTTTGTAAGGTGGGAGGCGTTTTCAGTAAAAGGTAGGAATATATTTTGGGGTGGGAAAGTGATTATTCTGAGAGCTGATAAATTATCACACATTGTGGCTTCCCAAAATAAGCTTTCGGCCATAGCTTAAGTCCCTCCAAATAGGCTAGATTTTTAGTAGAATAAGACATAAATGCTGAGAAAAAAATGACGGTTGCCAGATGGGAAGGGGTGGGGGGATGGGCATGCTAGATGAAGGGGAGTGGGAGGTACAGTTATGGAATGAATAAGTCACAGGGATAAAAGGCACAACACAGTGAATATAGTCAATGTTACTGTAATTTTACTGTATGGAAACTGAGGCAACAAGCAGCATGTCACTCACCCAAGGTAGCCCAATTGACCTTCTGAGAAGGTTGGCGTTCTAATCCAGCCCATCATTAATAATCTAAACCAAATACCTAGTTCAAATAAATGTGATGGGATTTTTTTACTTCCTCCCTTCCCATTGGTAAGACTGTTGCAATCAGCAACTTAGTTTTCTAAATATCAGTGCATTAACAATACTGGAAATAAAGTGTTTTGTGCAACTTTAATAGCCTTTGATTCTTTAAATATTTCATCCTCCCTCCCAGCTGGCACAGTTCCGAAGCCTTCTGTCGACTGTTGAAGGTGACAGAGCTGTCCCCATTCAGCACAACAACCGGCCACCCCAGCCTCTGAATGGCAGAATAGTGAGAGCTTCATTCTGATGGGACCGGGAAGGAACTTCTCCTTCCTCCAGGAACACTGCCCTGCTTCGGACATAATCCAGTAAAACAATTTTTATGAAGCACATTTATGTCAATCCTAGCAAGGCAGTGTAGCTGCAAATTCAATCTATAGAGCGAAGTTTTGATTTTTATTCTTAATGCTTAACTCAAATAATAATCCATAAGCTTGTAAAACCTGTGCTTAAATTCAATTTATTTTGTGGAATTCTTTATAATTGCGATTAAAGTATACTGAATAATTTCTTAGGGATTTGTGTCTGTTTCCATTTTATTCAGTTTAGTTGAACCAGTAAAATAACTTTATCCCTTTCTTGTCTATTATGTACTTTTTTAAAAAAAATATTAAATCGTTTCTGGCCCATGTACATTCAAAAATCTTAAGTGCTTTATTTGAAATATTATTTTGCCTCAAATGTAATAACCTAAGAGCAGCTTGAGATGAGATATTGCGAAATTCATTTTCTTACTCTTGAAGGCAAATATACAGCTAAGATGACAATTGTATTTATTTATTTATTTTTTAAGATTTTATTTATTTATTTGAGAGAGAGAGAATGAGACAGAGAGCACGAGAAGGAAGAGGGCAGAGGGAGAAGCAGACCCCCTGCTGAGCAGGGAGCCCGATGCGGGACTCGATCCCGGGACTCCAGGATCATGACCTGAGCCGAAGGCAGTCGCTTAACCAACTGAGCCACCCAGGCGCCCGACAATTGTATTTAATATTATCCTGGCCCAACATTGCTATCATTTGTGTTCTCTGTGATAAAAATGGTATCTTTTATATGGGAAGATGTTGCTTCTGGTTATTGCTTCCACTTTTCCTCCTCCCATTAGCAAAGCCAATGGTTCCCCCCCCCCTTGTTATAACTAGATAGCTTGAATAGAGACTCTGTAATTCAAAATTTTTGAAGAAAATTCACCCATGAATGGTTTATAAAAACGATGGAGTCATTTGGACTTAGAATCATATAAAAAATCATATAATCTTTTAGTCAAACGTGCCCTTAACTTGAAGTCAGTTCTTTCTGAAGCCATATCTACATCCAGAATTTAAATCTTGTGTCTAGTATGTAGTCTTGTGATTTACTTTAGTTTCCTTCTCCATGACTAAATATAAGAAATCATATTAGAGACCAAAGCCTGTACCCATTCCAATGTCTTAGTGTTGTCTAATGTTACAGAATCAGTCAAAACTTCTAAATAAACATAAACATAGTTTAAAAAGACAGATCAAGCAGATTTTTCATTGCTCTTGAAGGAACCTTTGTATAAAGGTTGTGTTAAAACCATACTAAAAGACTTCGTTTGAATTTTTGATCTGGAGCCCAGAATTTAAAGAATCCTATTTATTAAAATGTAATAGATCCAAATAATACTTGCGCTCTGCTCCCATAAGCATTGTATAAATAGAAAATACTTTCTTTGCAAAAGTAATCTGTGTATATTACTATATATTTGCCAGATATTAAGAAAGCCTGAAACAGTTACACCTGTCCTATGATCCTCTCATTTCACATGAGTCACATTGAAAGGACTTTAATTCTAAAGTTATCAAAAGTCATCATGAGAGCCAAAAAAAGAGGGATATGAGTTTAATTTGAAACATATATCTGCTTAAGGTATAAAAGGTATAAAAAATTTTTTGCAGAAAGGTATCTACAAAATATATCTGCTCAGGACACACAGTTTTTGAAAATATTTTCTGGAAAAAAATTGAGCAATTTAAAAAAACAAATTTCACAATAGAGCCCTGAAAAATACTTAACTTAATGACCCATGTATTTTTTAGGTTAAAATGGATTCTTGAACTTAAGAACTTAAATATAAATCTCTAAGTCTTGCTATGGAGAAGGCAAAGAAGTGACAGAAGATATATGATGACATCAAACTTTATCCCTAAGCTGAATGCCAACTGGGGAGCATGTTTCCCCTACTGCTTCTGCCAGAATTTCATTTATTTGGCAGAACTCACGAGGTGCATTATGGAGGCTTTCCACATTTCTCTGAAGTAGCCGATAAAAGCAGCTGCTGAGAGAAAATATGTGGACAAGGCATTGGATCATCTGAGAAAGCAACTCATATGTTTCTTTGACTCACCCTCCTGCTGTGTGCCCTATTCCCTTGCCAACTTAGGTAAATGATTTGAACATCCTGCAAGGATTTTGTGATTTTTCCATGATGTTTGGCTGCTGACCTTCTTCCAATCATCCAGAATGACAATGGCAGCTGAAAGGCCCAGCAACAGGCTCAAAGGTAGAAAGGTGCTTCTACTCCCTACCATTTTCTGTCTTATGCAGCCCCATCACTCCTACCCTTGCTTTCATAAATATAGTGCTGAACATTTATGGCATTCTTTTGCTGATTTGTGAGTCCAAGGTATTTTCTAAATCGTTCATTTCTGTATGTTTTAGAAAATAACTCTAAGAACATTAAATTCATCAAAGGCAGAATTAGGGAAAACGAAAGGAAAATAAACATCTTCTTTAAATTTAATTTTTTTACATGACTCAGAAGAGGAAATTTCTATTTCTTATAACTCTGGTTACTCTATATGTAGTGGTCCTTCACCATTTTGTGGTCACAGATTCCTATGAATATGTAAGTAAAGCAATGAAGCTTCTTTCTACCTCCCCTGAAAATGTAAATAATTAGATATAATCAAAATTTAGCATGGAGTTTTAAAGTACTTAGAAACTCAACCCTTTGCTCCTTTCCCCATCACAAAGTCAATCTTAGACCACAGATAGGATTCTGGCTCTAAACAACAACAAAAAAGTTGAACTACAGTGGGACTCCAGGTCTCTCGAATTTGCTTCCTAATTTAACAATTATTTTTGCTTTTCTATGTCATTCTTTATATCAGGTTTTTAGATGGAATGATGTATATATCTAGTATAGCTCATGAATTATCTTTTTGTTGTTTTTCTCTTTTATAAATATTGAGTTGGTAGAGGTCCCATTGCAGAAGAGATATAAAACAATAAAAAAGAGAGAATTCAAACTTTAGTGAATTGTTTCATTTATTAGTGAGTAAACTAACAAAAGCTTACAAATGAGAGTAAAAACAGCAGAGAAAAAAATTCAGTTGAAGACTATCTCATCAGATTAATAATGACCCCAAATCACTCTGAAAGTCATCAACATTCTTTGCATCTAAGACAATGAACACATACGGAAATACTGATTTTGTGAGCATAATCTTGATGATTATCCATAAATAACAAATGCTTAATTACACACTGTTCTCTGTGAGACACTGTACTAGGATTTCCTTATTACTCTTACTAGATTTGGCTGTTTTCAATCTCAGTAGGTAGACAGAGGCAGACAGACAGACACACATAGATATAAATGAATAAATGCGTTTATTGCAGGACTGGTCTACTATGACAAAATAGAAACACAGATACGGATATTTAACCTACTACAAGAATACAGTTCATTATATGTTCCTAGAATTATATGGACACATTTATAAAGCTAAGAAGAAAATGCATAAAATAAAAAAGAATTTAATAGATATATATATATATGCTGTTCTTAAAACAAGTTAGGAGAAATGACCTTAAGCATTCTTGCTTACAAATCTTGATTTCAATAAGGAAGTTACTCATGGAGTAACTTAGGTCTTAAAGATATGTATATACTCTCACACAGATCAGACTGGTGGTTGCCAGCTGAGAGAGGGGCAAGGGGATGGGTAAAATGGGTGAAGGGGCTTAAGAGGTACAAATTTCCAGTTATAAAATAAACAAGTCATGAGGATGTAATACACAGCATAGAGACTCTAGTCAATAATATTGTAATAGCTTTATCCATGACAGATAGTAACTAGACCTATCAAGGTGATCATTTTGTAATGTACAAAAATATCAGATCACTGTGTTGTACACCTGAAACTAATATAACATTGTATGTCAATTATAATTCAATTAAAAAGGAAAGCACAAAAAAGAATAAAGCCCTAAACTAGGGAGAAAATATAGGTGCATACTCTCATCTTGTATCTTTACAAGTATCTTGAGTATCTTTATACTAACAGTGAACTGATGGACAAAGAGGTCATGTTTGAAGGTGTTAGAATGCTCACAACACAAGTGCACTTGCTAGAGGTTTCTCACAATGGCATCTGGGATGCTAATCCCTTTGCTATGAGAAGTAGAAATAGCAATTATGTCAGAGAGGAATAGTGTTTAAGTGGCCTTATTTTTTTGCCCCTCAAAGACTATAGAATATACTTTCTTCAAATCATTAATAAGTATTTTAATATCCTTTAGAGGCAGACACATGTAAAGCTATATGGATGTGTTATTTTCCATCATGTTAACAAATGACCTAAATTGTCAGCAAAATCAAACATGCATAACAGAATCACACCATGCAGAAATAATATTTAGCTACTTCGGGGAAAAAAAAGACCCTTATCTCATCCATATACCACAATAAATCCAAGGTGGTTAAATTTTTCAATGAAATCAACATACTAGAAAAATAGGTAAATATTTAAGTATCTGATTGAAGAACCTTCAAAACACCAAAGCTACAAACCAAGAAATAATAGAATAATTTATTGAACTATGAAAAACTTAAATATCTAGGTCAACCAACAATAGTAAAAAAAATTAATGAAGGGCGCCTGGGTGGCTCAGTCGGTTAAGCGACTGCCTTCGGCTCAGGTCATGATCCTGGAGTCCCGGGATCGAGTTCCACATGGGACTCCCTGCTCGGCAGGGAGTCTGCTTCTCCCTCTGATCCTCCTCCCTCTCATGCTCTCTGTCTCTCATTCTCTCTGTCTCAAATAAATAAATAAAATCTTTAAAAAAAAATTAATGAAAATAAAAATGACAATGGGGGAGTGCCTGGGTGGTTCAGTTGGTTAAGCATCTGCCTTGGGCTCAGGTCATGATCTCAGGATCCTGGGATCAAGTCCCACATCGGGCTCCCTGCTCAGCAGGAAGCTTGCTTCTTCCTCTCCCTCTGCTCCTCCCTGCCACTTGTGCTCTGTCTCTGTCTCTGTCTCTCTCTCATAAAGAAGAAAGAAAGAAAGAAAGAAAGAAAGAAAGAAAGAAAGAAAGAAAGAAAGAAAGAAAGAAAGAAAGAAAGAAAGAAAGAAAGAAAGAAGAGAGAGAGAGAGAGAGAGAGAAAGAAAGAAAGAAAGAAAGAAAGAAAGAAGAAAGAAGAAAGAAAGAAAGAAAGAAAGAAAGAAAGAAAGAAAGAAAGAAAGAAAGAAAGAAAGAAAGAAAGAAAGGCAATCTTTTTAAAAAATGACAATTGGGGAAATTTTTTCAGTGTAAATGACATCCACAGGAACAATGGCCTTGCTGTAGAAAAAGCTTTCACACGTTATTAACATAAAAATTGAATTCCCAAGAGAAAATAGAAGATATGAACAAGCAATCAGTAAAGAAGAAAGACAAATGATGAATAAATATATGAAAACTGCTCAATCTTAGTAATGAAAGAACTACAGAACAAAACAATACTCTCTGATTCTTTTTTTAAAAGATTTTATTTATTTATTTGATAGAGAGAGAGAGCACAAGCAGGTAGAGTGGCAGGCAGAGGGAGAGGGAGAAGCAGGTTCCCCGATGAGCAGGGAGCCCGACTCGGGGTTCGATCCCAGGACCCTGGGATCATGACCTGAGCCTAAGGCAGATGCTTAACCGTCTGAGCCACCCAGGTGCCCAATACTCTCTGATTCTTTACATATAAAATTAGTAAATATTTTTTAAATAACACATAGTGTTGTCAATAATGCAAGGAAATAAAAACTGTCAGACATTGCTGGGAAGAGCATGAAATAGTGCAGTCTGTTCATGAGTGATGCTGAAGTTGTGTTCCAGAGTAAATCTTATTATCAAAAATCACGTGGGGTGTCTGGGTGCCTCAGTCTGTTAAGCATTCAACTCTTGATCTCAGCTCAGTTCTCGATCTCAGGGTCATGAGTTCAAGCCCCACACTGGCTCCACGCTAGGTATGGAGACTACTAAAAAAAAATTTTTTTTTAAATCATGTAATGAAACATGAGGTTCAATGTAGGGAAGGAGAGTTAAGTGGTAGAATTCCTGCAGCTGATGACAAGCCTTCCCTAGCATGGAGTTGCTCACAGAGCACTAGGAGAGCATATCCCCCACACTCTTCTTTTTTGTCTTGTTTCATAATTCTTGAATACCTCATTGATCTCTTCCTTTAGACTATCAACACTGCAGAAAGAACAAGTGAAAGAAAAAAAGCAGGAAGGCAGTGATTCGTCTTCTCTCTCATCTTTGTATCTCTTTGAAGAACTCAAAAAGTTAGAGCATATAATGAGTGCTTAGTGTATTTGACTTGAACACAGATGTAGTTATTCTGGCTATAAAAAGTCATAATACATTGTCTATGAAAATTAAGCACAAACAATCAGTCTAACAGCAGTTTCTGATTTCTATGCAGGAAAAAAAATCACAAACAATAAATTATTAACGCAGACATTTGAAAAATGATACTGTAATTCTATTCTTATTTATTATTTCATATGTATACTAAGTATTTTACAATGTGGATAGCATTACACTAATGGTGTAACAAAGATAAAGAAAATAAGATACTTGATCCTATTAATAAGCATCTTATGAACTCTGGTTTTAAATTTCTTTATTTCTTCAATAATTTACTATGTGTTTACCACTTGGAGAGCACTTTGCTAATGTTCCTGGGAATGCAGAAATAGATAAAAATAGACCCAATCACAGAGGAGCTTATAATCTATTGGTGGAGACATCCATGTTAATAACTGTAAACCAAAGTAGAATTAAATATATACAATATACATGCAATTAATTGCTATAGGAAGGCAGAGGAAAAAAATGATTTAATCTTAACTTCCTCTTACTATTTATCCAGCAAGGGTTTACTACCAGTATAGGAGCTACAGATTTGCCTATCTTTCAGGACACAACCAACCTACTTCAACAAGTTGGAACCCAATAGAAGGGTTTGAAATCTAATGTCAGCCTTGTCTCCTGGTATGAAGAATATGCTAGGAGAATAGACCTAATTCAGTGAAAAGCCACCTTGGCTTTCAAAGTAAAAAATGTAAGAGGTAAGGCAGCAGACAAAAAGTAGTAGACCTACACTAAGCACAAGATAATGGCATGTCCTAAAGAAATCCAGAACCAGCTGGAAAATCCAGAACAGGGTCACAAAATCAAAGCTCAGGTTAAGGAGCCAGGCTTCAATTCCTGGATAAAATAATGCAACTTGCTGTCTGTCCATACCTTAGGAAAATTGGGCTATGGATGCCTAGACTCAGGCACAGAGCCTAGGCAGAACCAGCAGTTGCTAGAACTGAAGCCCATAGCAGCCGACAGCACTGGCTAGGTGTGGAGGCCCAGGTTAAGGTCAGACTTCTCCCTCGATTTAAAGTCAGGATCAGTTTTAGAGACGAGCAGGATTGAATTTGCGTCAGATGGGCCAGTCGACCCAGCTCTGATGAAAAGGCAGATATAAGAAGCATGAATAAAAAGGGACCTTTAAAGAGAGAGATTAAAAACAGCACAATCCCCATTGTCAGCGACTATCCAATTTCCAAATTTTCAAGCTACATTTGTTATAAATCTGTCCCCAATCAGTTTGGAAAGGTTACCCGAAGTCAAATAAAGCACAACTAAACAAGTCATTTTAGGTTAAACTTGATTTAGAAATAAATGAGTCAGCACTTTAAAGAACAAAGGGAACATTCTGTAAAGTTACAGTCTACTCAGAAAACTCAAGCATTCCAAATGTTTCCCACTGGGCAAAGTAAACACAGAATCTCACCAAAGTTAACTGAAGGGCAGTGTGGTATATACAGAAAACTTGTTTATGAGCAATATACATTATAACCCAACCGTTTATGACCTGATGCACCTGTGAGGTGAACTTCTTTGATTCAAGGAGATGGAAGCCAAGAAACTGCTCCTATTGGAAATGAACAGAGTTGTGTAACAGTATCAGACCAGTTTCACTGAGAACTTCTTGGTATGTCTATCTTTGGTATCAATCTTTCTTTGGTAAGAATGTACCCACTTTGTAATTCAAAGTATTAGAACAATATATTCAAATTAATTCACAGGTAAACAAAGGCATGTGATAGTGTAGTTAAAATGCTGGAGGCCGTGGAAACAGGAACACAATTCGCTTCAGCAAACATTTATTAAACAACTACAATGTTCTAGGTCCTCCGGTCCATCCAGCTCCTCGCCACATTCCCAATCCCTCTCAACATCTCTCATTTCCATTTCCACTACCCCAACTTTGTTAAGGTCAGCATTGTTTCTCCCTGGGATAATTGCTACCGTAATTGCTGTTCTCCAAGTATGTTCCACATCAGGACTCAATCTAAACCAATTCCTTCCCTGTAAAAAACCCTTTAATGTTTTTCCTTGTTTCAGGATAAACACCAAATGGCTCTTAAGACCTGTGTGATGTGTCCCCACTTATCTCTCCTGCTTCACCCTCCACCTCTCCCCTCAAGCCTCCTGTGCTCTACCATGCAGATATATCTGCAGTTCACTGAGCAGGCTACACTACTAAGTGCCTCAGTGCATATGCTCTCAGCAACATGTCTGTCTCCTTCAAGACTCAACCAGATATCTGCCTCATATAAAAATTCCTTGGTCCTATAGCTAGTAGTTACACAGTATCACCCTAAGACCAAAGCAAGAAGGACCCTGCACTTTGGAGGGCCTCATATGTCAGAAACACAAAAATAAATTTATAGAAGAATATAAGGACACCTCCTTCTCTCAGGATCTGGTGTTCAGCACTGGCAGAGCAAGACTCATAACCCTAAACATTTATTCCATCACTAACATGATTTAGGCTCCAAAGAAATGCATCTCCATATCTCTAGCCGTATGTCCTTGAAACAAAAGGCAACTGCAGCTGGACCACATAAAGATTTGTGGGTCATGCCACTGCCAATTTTGGAGACAGACCCTGCTGCAGAGTGTGGGGAGAATTTGAGCAGTGATAGTGTTTAGGCAAGAGAAGGCCAACAATAATCATGCTTTTCAAATAGCATATGTGCAATAGATTCTTGCAAAACAACTGCTATTCCCAGTAGAGCCAAATACCCATTTTCTTGTTTGTCTTTGTGATCAAATTTGTGGTTCCAGAGCTACTCACAAATTAGCAAGGATTCACAACAGCTACACATGGCCGCTGAGGAACATTCTGCAACCTTTAACAATTGACATTACTCTTACATTTGTATATAAATAGATGTAACATGTGTGATTCACCAATCCAATTAGCAACCACATGGACATTGGTTACTAGAATTGGGAATCATTTTATTTGTATAAGAACATTTAGCACACTTTAGGATGGACCTAAAGGGTATTTTGCTAAGTGAAATAAGTCTGACAGAGAAAGACAAATACCATATGATTTCACTTTAAGTGGAATCTAAAAAACAAAACAAATGAATAAACAAACAAAAAGTAGAATCAGGGGCATCTGGGTGGCTCAGTCGTTGGGCATCTGCCTTCGGCTCAGGTCATGATCCCAGGGTCCTGGGATCGAGCCCTGCATCGGGCTCCCCGCTCCGCGGGAGGCCTACTTCTCCCTCCCCCACTCCCCCTGCTTGTGTTCCCTCTCGCGCTATATCTCACTGTCAAATAAATAAAATCTTAAAAAAAAAAAAAAAGTAGAATCAGACCTGTAAGTACAGAGGACAGACTGATGGTTGCTAGAGGGGAGGGAGTTGGGGGGATGGGCAAAATGGGTGAAGGGGAGTGGGAGATTCAGGCTTCTAGTTTTGGAATAAGTAAGTCATGGAAATAAAAAGTACAGCACAGGGAATATGGTCAATGGCATTATAATAGGGTTGCATGGTGACAGATGGTAGCTACGCTTCTGGTGAGCATAGCGTAACATGTAAAGTTGTTGAATCACTATGTTGTATACCTGAAACTAACATAACATTGTGTGTCAAATATATTCAAATAAAAAATATACATTTAATACAGTTTAATTAAATATTCAAAAAATGAATTATAAATTTCAGCTTTAGTTCATTTTTAAAATTTTTTAATGTTTTATTTTATATTTTATTTTAATAGATAACTGAATATTTTATATAAAGGGAAATTTCTGAAAAAATATAAAAATGATTTAACTTTGGTACATTTGTTTTCATTTACAATTTGATGAAAATAGGTTCAAATTTTATACACTTTGAATAGGTATATATTTAGACACTTAGGTTACTACTATTAATAGTATACAAGTTAGATGAAAATCTTGATTATAAAGTCACAATTAGTTATTTTGATAAAACTAAGGTCAGAAAAATGTATTTGTAGGTAAATCAATTTTATTTATGAATTATGCTTATTGTTATTTTATTACTCATCCAAACATTGCCAGCCCTTCAACAGAATACACAGACATGCCCATTAATATTTAAATTCAGTTGTCGTTGATATCGTGCCAGCTTTTAGTAATAAAAAACTCACATACTTTCAATTTTGTCATTATAAAAGCAGCTTTATGAAACTTGATTTATAATGTTTAAATATTTGAACATATGGGATGTGGATCTTCATTTGTACCTCTTCCCAAGTCCTTCAAATGTTAATAATGGGCCAGTGGCTCCCACAGCCACTGAACCTATGTCTTCTCTGGAGGTACAACATTGTATTGTAATTATCTGTTCACAATTTTTTTTTTTAACCACTAAACGATCTTCTCAAGGGCAGAGATTTCATCTTTGTAACCCATGTGCCTAGGACAATTCCTAACACACACTAGGAGTTAAGTAAATTGGTTGAATTAATACATAAATAAAATAGAACGACGTTGTTTAAGAGCATAAATTTTTTTTAAAGATTTTATTTATCTATTTGAAAGAGAGAGAATGAGAGAGAGCACATGAGATGGGGGAGGGTCAGAGGGAGAAGCAGACTCCCCGCCGAGCAGGGAGCCCGACGCGGGACTCGATCCCGGGACTCCAGGATCATGACCTGAGCCGAAGGCAGTCGCTTAACCAACTGAAGTCATTATGCCCCAGAGCATAATTTTTTTTAGCTTAATTGCCCAGATTGCAATCCTGGCCCTCATATTGACTTTTAACCCGAATAGTTACCTTAACCTCTCAGCCCTTGGTTTCCTCATCTATAAAATAGAAATAATAAGAGTGCCCACCTCATACAGTTGCTATTAGGACTGAAGGATTAAATGAAGTAATGAATGAGGTCATATTTGCAAAGACTTAGAACTGTGGCTGCACATTAAGTAGTATTTACTAAATAAAGCCCCAAATGAAATTAGAGAACACTTCTTAGGTTTCACTAAACACCATCTCATTCATCACAACAGCCCTATGAATTACATATAGTTATTAGCCTCATTTTACATATGAGAAAGTTGAAGTTTCAAGGACTTTAGGGGAAAAAGTGCATGTGGGTGAGAACCTGGCTTGATAAGTGTGTCAGTGACATGAGTAGGGAAATTTTAAAAAGTGCATGTGGGTAGATACAGTATTCTTTCTTTTTTTTTTTTTAAGATTTTATTTATTTATTTGAGAGAGATAGTGAGCGAGAGAGAGCATGAGTGGGAGAAGGGACCCTGGGATCATGACCTGAGCTTGAAGGCAGACACTTAACTGACTGAGCTACCCATGCGTCCCTACAGTACTCTTTCTTAATGCTAAATTTTATTTACTTTTTCTGAAACTGTCATAACGCTCTAAAAAGATTTCAAGGGAAAAAGTATTATAAATCTAAACAAAAAAAAATAGATGTTTGGCAGGCAATAAATAAAAAAAGTAAAATATTTTATAGCTAAATATGAATAAAAGCAATGAGCTCAAATAGAAGTCACTAGCCCTTAAAAATACAACATGCCCCTAAATGACATCAGATATTGAAGTATTTTATGAGCACTACGGTATTTATTCTATGGTACAGGAAGTACATGAGAGTTATTCCTGGTGAAAAAAGAAATAAAATTATTTCCGTCAGGCTGTTTTTGGAGCTGAGACAATGGCTTTAATGCTCCTTCCAAGAACAAAATTGGAATTATTCTAGCACCATAAACATGTATTACTAAGTGACTTCATAGCATTTGAGGGGGTTACCACTGTGTTTTATACTATTGAGTTTATAAACTTTTCTTGTGACATCCTCTCCCCCCAAGGATTATATAATCTCATAGGAAAACAAAACAGACAGGCACAGGTTTTATAAAATGTACCTGTTAACATGGCCAGAAATGGGAGGGATTTAAGTTGATTAACCTGGGGATTTTGCACAAGGCTCGTTTTCACCCTCACAGGTTGAACTAGACAGTATAGTCAGAAAAATGTACTAAGAAATACAGCAAATGGCTGTGGAGGAATCGTACATAGAGGAAGATGATAAGCCACTTGCCCTATTGAAGCAAGAACAGTACACAGAAGTCAATCTGATTGAGATGGTGATGTCATTCTAGAAATGCTATTGATTTATACTAAGATAGAGTGATAATTTACCAACAGAAAAGTTGAGGAGGTATGCTAGAATTGAAAGTAGCGTAGATTAAAGTGTCAGAGAGCCCCTCCTCCCCCCAAGATCACAGTGCCTGAAACGGAATGTATTCTTCCTGTCTCAGGCCATTGCTTTTATATTCTCTGAGCACACTTCATACTGTTTATATATTCACTGTTATACTCTTCAAGAATGCGTTTGCTGCATATATTCAGTGTAGGTCCTAGATCACAGAGGCATAAGTGACAACATTAATTTTTTAAGGGAAGTTATTAAAAGAACAGAGAGAATGCAATAGAGCTCCCATATTACCCTTCTTCCTAGTGCACATCACACTTATAATTACTGATTAATGTCGGAGATTCCCATGAGGTCAGACTCTTTGTTTATCATTTCACTGCCATATTCCAACTGCTTGACATGTAGTAGGTACTTGATGAATATTTGTTTATTGATAACAGACAATTCATTTGTCAATAAGGCAAGTGTGTTTTGTTTCTATTCTGAGTGAGATTTTGTTGTTCTTGAGGGAAGAAGAAAAGCAGATTTATGGAAACATACAGAAAACGTCTGCCAGAATTCTAATATCACAGTAGCAAGACTTGCATAGACAATACACTGCTTTTCTTTTTTAATTTCCAAAATTTTCAAATTCCCAAATTTTTATATGGAACAAGTCCACTTGAAGTAACATGACCAGCAAGAAAAGGATTGGATTGTTGTTAGACAAGACGGGAAGAGGAAAACCCAACTTGCTGGCTGGCTAAAGCAGCCCTCTGGACCTTTTTCTTTCTTTCTTTCTCCCTTCCTTCCTTCCTTCCTTTCTCTCTTTCATTCTTTCTCTCTTTCTTTCTTTCTTTCTTTCTTTCTTTCTTTCTTTCTTTCTTTCTTTCTTTCTTTCTTTCTCTCTTGAGATTTTATTTATTTGAGAGAGAGAGTGTGGGGGAGGAGCAGAGGGAGAGGGAGAAGCAGGCTCTCCACTGAGCAGGGAGCCCATTGTGGGGCTTGATCCCAGGACCCCAGGATCATGACCTGAACTGAAGGCAGACGTTTAATTGACTGAGCCACCCAGGCACCCTGGACCTTTTCCTTATGTGCAAATTGGTGATTATTTTTTGAGATTCTTCTGAGACAACAATGATTTAAAAGAGTATCCTGAGGTACCCAATATTAAAGAACCATATGCGAAGTCCATATTCAATAACAAGAATGAACAATTCTTTTCACAAAGGGGGATGATGATTCTTCTGCACATCCACAGCATCATATCTCCCTGTCTCCACATATTCAGAAGAATAGTATGGCATTCTGGGCCTTCTTAATAAAAAAGAATTCTCAATTTTTCTTAGAGAAGACCAGCAAGATACAATTCTACAAGGCAGCAAATGCTGGTGGGGGGGAGTAGAAGTAGAGAAAGGTTCAGCAGCAATGATGAATATTGTCTTTTAGAAGTGAGATTTCTAGGAGAAAAAAAAAAAGAAAGTTGTCTCAAGTTTAAATAATTAACCAGGGTATAAAAAACTTTAAAAGATCTTGTTAATGAACTCCCCAAATCACTCTACCTGAGAAAAAACTCTTCAATCATTTTCCAATTTACTAGGATGAAGATATTCTTCTTTTCTTGCACACTTTTAACTTGAATGAGTAAAGAACCTAACTCTTGTCTGTGTATAGTTTCAATTTTTAAACAGCTTTCTCAATCTGATGTTTTTAGATCTGTTATAATTCCCTTCAGGACCTTGTTCATGGAAGCCTCTGGAAAAAACAGACTTAGAGGCAAAATGCCTGCTCAACCCAGTATTTTTCAAGGGACTTTTCAGAAGTAACTTCAAAAATTAATTTTAAAAACTGACACATTTCACTCTATGTTGTAACATTTTGAAAACTCAGTTTTAATAATTTATTTAGACCTTAAAAATGAACAGATAGATGAACTAAGACATATTGAGCTCAGACCTTAGGACTCTTCATTATTGACAGCATACATGGTAATTAGATCATCTGGTCCTGTCAGTCTCCATGACGCCTATAGACCGTGCAAGCCAAGTATGTAAAGTGCCAATGTGGAAAAAGACGATTTGGACATTTTATTTAATACAAAGCAACTGAAAGATGATCCTCTGCTGAAATGAACTCAGGGTGAATGCCTTTGTAGTGCATTAATGCCACCACGGCATTGTCTGCTTGCTTCCTGAACAAATAAGTCATCCATATGAAAATATTTTGTTGGCAGGAGCTAAATTCGTATCTAGCAAAGTTTTTAAAAGCTGGTAGTTAGCACACTGAGCTCTGAATTTGGGTGGGCAAGCCGTCTTGAATGCTCTGGCATGGAAACCCTGCCCTGATAATCCCTGAGCTAAAAAAAAGATGCAGAACACAAAAGGCATCCCGACAGCGGGAACTGGCAACACTTTCCTTTTCTGTGACCAAACCAGGAAGATGCGTCATTGCTGAACCATCTCCACTTCTCCTCTCCCATCAGCCTTTGCTGCCTTGTAGAATTGTATCTCGCTGGTCTTCTCCAAGAAGAATTTAGAACTCTTTTTTTTTTTTTTTTTTTTTTGAGAAGACCCAGAATGCCATGCTACTTTTCTGAATATGTGGAGACGGGGAGGTTTGATGCTGGTTATGTGCAGGAGAAGCAACCCCCCTCATGAACAGAATTGTGAAGTTACCACCCTCTGGCATTTTCCAGGATGTATGGGTAGAGGATGTGAGGTTGTAATACAGGTTTGTTGTATAAAATCTATAAAATACAAACAATCCTATTGAACGAATAAAACTTATCCATAATCTTACTACCCAAAGACCACTACTGTGGCATGTAATCTTCCAGATATATAACCCTGGAGGGGGAGGATAGATAGATGATACTACAAATCAAGACTTTATTCTTTTGTGATTTGCTTGTTTTGACTGTCAATCATTTATTAATACTCTCCCATGTCAATTAATACATTGCTACAAAATAATATTTAGTAGAAAAATAGTATTTTAGTAGGAGGGTGAGCCAAATTTATTTAATAAAGCCCTTACAGTTACACATTTGATTGTTGTCAATAGATTTTTGACAGGCAAATTTGTGCTGATCATCTTGCACAACATGTGCATAAATATTTGTACACTGCTTTGATTTTTTTCTTGGTATGAATTTACAAAATACGGAAGAGTATGCATATCTTCAAGCTCCTGGTATATGATTTCCTCTGAAAGACAGATGTGGTATCATAGGGACAGTGAGGAGTGCTCTTCCATATGGGATCACATTTACCATTGATCAGGGACAATCAACCAAATACGGGGTTTAATGTTTTGATAAATAAATATCTAATAGTTTAATAAAGAGAATCTGCTTAGGAAAAATAACACAAGTCTTTTGCTTTCGAGGGAAACTTCAGCTTTCCTAAACCTCACAGACTAACCTTAGCAAACACAGCCAATCCATTGGGCCAATGTACTGTGTACTTGGGTCTGATCATCTGTGACAGTTGAAGGTGGCTTGGGGAAATGGGTTCCCCATCCTTAACAGGTTTCAAAAGCTACCTCCCTGTCCTAGGGGGAAAAGGGG
Source organism: Mirounga leonina (assembly GCF_011800145.1). Taxonomy (NCBI): domain Eukaryota; kingdom Metazoa; phylum Chordata; class Mammalia; order Carnivora; family Phocidae; genus Mirounga; species Mirounga leonina. Next base: position 33,935,973 of record NW_023270415.1, on the reverse strand, counting down.
GAGCATGATCATCCTTCCTCAAATGGAATGTAAGGAATCCAGATCCATGCTCTCTCTTTCTACACTGAAGCCTCATCATAGACATGACAACTTTGAACCATGGACCTTCCAGTTATGGCTTCTATTCACAGAGTACAACTGCTTTGCTCTTCAGCACTTTTCCATGAATACACCCATGTTATCTCTCTCCTATATCATTTTTATAATCCTATATAAACTATATACCTCCTACATATATTCCTTCCTTGCCCTCTTTTACATTCCACACACGTTTCCTTATTACACAAAATTCCTCCATCTGTAGTTTATTCTCTGTCTGAGTCCCCTCCTAGATGACCTGGCTCTAAGAAAGGGCAAGAGCTAGAACACTCATGTTCTGGGAGTAACTTTGAGGATGGTAGGAAACACCTAAAAATGATTTAATATGCACAACACTGAGGGAGATTAAAGAATAGAAAGGACTCGACTTTTAATCCTTTTAAGTTTATTTTTTTAAGGTTAATTATTTATTTGAGAGAGAGAGAAAGAGCATGAGATGGGGAGGGACAGAGGGAGAGGGAGAAGCAGGCTCCCCGATGAGCAGGGAGCCTGATGCGGGGCTCGATCCCAGGACCCCAGGATCATGACTTGAGCCAAAGGCAGATGCTTAACTGACTGAGCCACCCAGGCACCCCTAATCCTTTTAAATTTAAACGTTTATTTACATGAAACCATAATGATATATCACAGTACACCTACCAGGGTGGTACTGGTGAGGATGTAGAGAAATTGGGACCCACTGAACATTGCTGGTGGGAATGTAAAATGCTACAGCCACTATGGAAAATGGTTTGGCATCCCTCAAAAAGTTGAACATAAAACTACCATACGATCTAACAATTCCACAACTATGTATATACCCAAAGAATTGAAAGCAGGGACTCAACAGATACCTGTATGCCAATGTTTATTGCAACATTAGTCACAATAACCAAAAGGTAGAAATAACCCAAGTATCCATCAACAGATAAGTGAATAAACCAAATGTGGAATATACCTGTAGTGAAATATTGTTCAGCCATAAAAGCAAATGAAGTTCTGATATGTGCTGCAACATGGATAAACCTTGAAAATGTTATGCTAAGTAAATGTATCAGACACAAAAGTACACCTATTGTATAACTTCACTATAGGAAATATCTGAATTATACAAATTCTTAAAAACAGAAAGTAGAATAGAGGTTACCACAGACTGAGAGGAGGGAGGAATGGGGAGTTATTGCTTAATGGTTACAAAGTTTCTATTTGGGGTGATGAAAATGTTTTGGAAATAGATAGTGGTGATGGTTGCATAACATTGTAAATGTAATTAATGCCGCTGAATCATACACTTAAAAATGGTTTAAAATTTTATCACGATTTATATATACGTGTGTGCCTTATCACAATTTTTGAAAAATCAATAATGTAATGTGCTAAAAACCATTGAGCTGTACACTTTAAATGGGTAAATTGTATGGCATATGAATTATATCTCAATAAACTGTTTTTTTAACTTCTTTTCTAAAAATGCTCCCTTTCTTCATCTGAATTACTATATTTAAGAGGAAGGCACAAATAAATTTGAAATATATTTTATAGTTTTTGGAATTATGTTTCAGGGGCTTATTTTCCTTTTTCCTAGGTACAGTTCCTGGTAGTATAGAAAAATGCCTTACCTGCACTGTGCTATATGTTGACTATATTTATTTACAAGAGTGTGCATTCCTGTATATAGTTGCTAAACTTACATTATTTGAATGAAACAACAGCTGATACTAATGGTTTCCATCAGAGCTGGGCTTCCTTCCGTGACAAGGTGAAAGCCAATGTCAATGAAACTAAGCAGAAATCAGCTAACCAGAGGCTGAGATAACAGCAGATCCTTCATTATTAAAATATATTCAGAAACAGTTGGGGGAAAATAATATATAGCCAGTTTTGCTCCATAGCGGAAAACAAGACCCAGCTTTTGGAGGAAATCTTTATTGTCCTTCAATATCAAGGATATGGAATAAGACCAGGAAAAAAGAATGACTCAGCCTTATGGTACAATTCATCTGTTTTGAGGATGAGTGAGAAGCTGCATGACCCTTCATCCTGCATTTATTGGATAGATCATTTAACATCTGACCTCTAGTTTCTCTTAACTTCCTACCTGCAGTTTTTCTTAGTTGAAATAAGAATAAAGAAATCAGGGTAACTGTGAAGATCAAATGAAATATTTTGTCAAGAGAGCCATCAATGTTAGTTCTCAGCAATGAACTGGAAACATCAAGTGACATTCAGCCCATGAGAATTTGTACGATCTTTTCCAGATTCCCTAGGCAGGAGCTAAGATTTTATTTTCTCTTTCTTGCAACAAAGCCTTTAATTCCCTCCAACTGAGCCACACTACTGAATGGGAGACGTGTGCCAAAAGATGGCCGCCATAAAGAACAGCTGCTCATCCTTCTTCTGTGAGTCAGACTCAACTCTTCTTGTCAGATAGTCATATTTATTGTCACAATGTATTCCTGTAGTAGTTTTCTATTGCTTCCATAACAAACTACCACAAACTTAGTGGTTTAACATAACACAAATTTATTGCCTTACAGTTCTCTAGGTCAGAAATTCTACATGGTTCTCACTGAGCTAAAATCAAATTATTGGCAGGATAAGTGCCTTTTTTGGTGGCTCTAGGAGTAAATCTGTCTCTTTAACTTTTCTAGTTTCTAGAGGTCACCAGCACTCCTTGGCTCATGGCCCCTTCCCTCCATCTTTACAACTCACAGACATACAAATGGCCAACAGACATATGAAAAGGTGCTCATCTTCAGGGAAATGCAAGTCAAAACTACAATGAGATATCACATTGCACCTGTTATGATGACTATTATTGAGAAGACAAGGGTTCACAAGTGTTGCTGAGGGTATGGAGCACTATTAATGGGAATGAGATTGTAAATTGGGCACTATTGGTGGGAAGGTAAAGTGGTGCAGCCACTATGGAAAACAGTAGAGAACTTTCCCAAAAAATTAAAAATAGAACCACTATTTGATCCAGCAATCCCTCTCCTGGGTATATATATCCAAAGGAAATTAAATCAGTATCTCAAAGAGATAGCTGCACTCCCATGTTCATTGCAGCATTAATCATAATAGTCAGGATAGTGGAAACACCCTAAACATTTATCAGTGGATGAATAGATAAAGAAAATGTGGTCTATAATTTATACAATAGAATATTATTCACCCATAAAAAAGAAGGGAATCCTGTCTTTGTGACAGTGTGGATGAACCAGTGTGGGAGATATTATACTAACACAGTGGAATATTATTCACCCATAAAAAAGAAGGGAATCCTGTCTTTGTGACAATGTGGATGAACCAATGTGGGAGACATTATACTAAGTGAAAGAGTCCAAGCAGAAAGACGATACTGTATGATCTCACTCATAGATGGAATCTAAAAAAGTTGAACTCATGGAAGCAGAGAGTGGAATGGTTCTTTCCAAAGGCCAAGGGATGGAGGGAAATGGAGAAATGTTGGTCAAAGAGTACAAACTTTCAGTTATATGCTGAATAAATGCTGAGGATCTAATGTAAAGCATGCTTAATAATAATTATATGGTTAATATTACTGTATTATATTATTGATATTTGCTTAAAGAATAAATCCTTAGTGTTCTTACTATAAAAAAAAGTGGTAACTGTGAAATGATGGGTTTCATGTGTTACCTTCATTGTGGTAATCATTTCACAACACATATATTAAATCATCACATTGTAGATCTTAAAAATTCACATTGTATAACTTAAATATGTATAAGTTTTGTCAATCATACTTCAATAAAGCTGGGGGAAAATAGAAAACAAATTTTTAATTAAAAAAAAATCAAGTGCATGATGGTACATCTCTCTGACCTTGCTTCTTCTGTCTTCTTTTGCTTTCTTCATCAGCTTTCTTTCTCAAACCACAGCCAGAAATGGTTATCTGCTTTTAAGGATTTATGTGGTTAGATTGGGCCCATCTGAATCCTCTGGGATCATTTCCCAGCTCAAAATCTGCTCCTTTATTCACATTTGTAGAGTCCCTGTTGCCATGGGAGGTACCATATTGCTAGCTTCTGAGGATTAGCTGTGGGCACCTTCCACCTCTTGATGTCCCTTCCAGTCATATGATCCTGTGCATCTGGATTTTCCTCCTTGTATAGCAGAAGAACAATCGTTGTCTCCGCACAAGTCCTTTTATAGTAACCTCTGACCTTTATAAAATGCCAGTTGACTATCTCAGGTTGCCCCCTTTATATGTCATGGTTCATTAATAATGGGTACTCCTTGTCTCACTTGGCCAGACTAGAGGAAATCCACAGCAAATCCTTGCTCCAAGCCTGTGAGTCAGGCTTCTACTGAAATTAAAGATGGATGCAAGACTCTTCTGGTTATCTTGTTAAACTCTTTATCTTCTCACTTTACAGAAGGCTAAGGACATTTGTGGAGACCCCTTTGCTTTGTTGCTAGTACTATGGATTCCTGGGACAGCAGAGTCTCAGCAGGGTTCTGGCTGTGAAGGATGTAGCCTCTCTCTCTGTATTTCTAGCACCACAGCTCTTCTCCCTGGCAGGATGGTCTACTGTGGGAGTCAAGGAGAGAATCCAAACTCCCAGTACATCCAGCAGAAACACCCAGGATTGTACCTTTGCAGGCAAAGAAAGGAATTGCTCCTAAACATACCTTTTCTGAGTAAGACAGACCGGAAATTAGATATAATTTATATAGTTTTGCTACTTACACTTTTTTTTTTTTTTGCTACTTAACACTCTTAAAATGCCATTATCCACTCTAATTTCATGGAGGAAAACACACCAAATGTAAGAACATTTTTGTATTTTACCAAATAAATAAACGAACATAATTCACACTTATGTGTCTATCTCCCTCACAAGACTGTGGGCCCCTTCGGATCAGGAACAATGTCTTATTCAGTGGGTACTAGTTACCCACCACAATGCCAGGCACATAATAAGGACCTGGTAAAAGATGGTTGAATAAATAAATAACATATGTTGGTAAACAACCATCACTTACTTTTTTTATTAATTTATCAGTGACTAAACCTATTTATAAATAGATGATTTTGTTCAAAAATATTAAACAAGCACCTATTATGTTTCTGACACTGTGGTAGTTCTGGGGATAGAAACATGAAATAGATACATTGAAAGAAAATAAGTCCTAGAGATCTAATGCACAGTTTAGTGAACACAGCAAACAATATTGTTTCATAATTATACAACTTACAAAGAGGTTAGATCTTAAGTATCCCCACCATAGAAATGATAATTGTGTGAAACGATAGATGTGCAAATTATCGCTACATCAGCAATCATATCATAATACTTAAATGTATCAAACTAACATGTTTTACATCCTAAATTTACAGTGTTATGTGTCAAATACCTTTTAATAAAACTTTAAAATTAAAAATACATGAAACAGAGCTGCAGTCTGCCAGGTGTGAAAGAGGCAAAGACAAAGAACTGTATTATAAGGTGGGCAGTGCTATGAACAAAATACATCACAGCAGAGTTGAAAAGCCCTCAGTCGTGCCCAGCAAAGAGAGAGATGGTCAAAGAAGGATTCAGAGAGGAGGCTACATTTGTGCTGGCTATTAAAGGACAAAGAGATAGAGCAAGGAGTTTAATGAAAATGAAGAAAGCGTGAGCAAGACCAAAGGTAGACAAGAACAGAGCTTGCTTAGAAAATGGCAAAGATGTGTGGAAAGACCAGAACATGGTGGAGCCAGCCAGTGAGCAGCAGGAAATGGTGCTGGAAAGGGGGTCAAGGCCAAGAGCACAGCGTCTTGAATGCAGGAGCTCTTGAATGCTTGTGCTCTACTCTGGCTGAATAACCCCCTTCAAGGCGTGTGTCCAGAAAAGAACACCACTGTATCTTGGAGAGATGATTAGTACAGGGGTGAGGCAGCTGGCCTGCAGGCAAGAAAGCTGGGGGATTATGGCCTAAACTAGGACAATGGATACGAGGAAGGGTTCCTGCTTCCAGAGACTCTCATAGTGCACACACCATTTCCAGGGCTCATGGATCTGTGTGTGAATGTGTGAGCTCAGGTTATTCTATGGTCTCATTCATGCGATCCCTACTACATCTCATAAAGCCAACCTTAAAATGAACTTTTCTATGCAAAAAAGCAAACACATGACTTTTCACAGTTGAAATCCTTGCATCTGCTTAGACATATACTTAATAAAGAAAGATTTTGTCCTTGTTTGCTCCAACCTTAATGTTGGCATCTGTGTGACACCATAAACTGAATTATCTCTGCTTTATGAGAAGAGAGATTAGCATCGTTGGGCAGAGTGTGACATTCTTCAACCATTTGCCACCACTCTGAAATGCCTGATGTCATATGGAGGTAAGGACATGGTACATTTGCTCCTAGTCATCTTTGCTGAGCTTACAGGCAGAAATGCCATTTGGAAGGTTTATATGTTTGACCAAGGAAAATAAATGCTTGCTTTTGGATGGAAAACGAACTTTACCCTTCATATTATAAAGTACATTGTAAATTACTGCAACTCTGTGACACAGAGTGACACCCAGTTTATCTGATTACTTCCATTTCCTGCCACATTATTCAATTTATAAAAAGTAAAACAAATTATCAAAACTTTACAAGACCAAGATACACTAGAGATTCCTTTTTGTCATCCCTAAAAAGCAAAATTGTGAGTTGTTATTGGTGTGGAAGAGAGAACATGAGTGATTTATTTTCTTGTCTTTATTTTTCTTGTCTTTAATAAGTGGTATTCTAAAGCCACCCTTTGCATGTGTTAAATACATTACATTTTCATAAAAGAACCTTATGAATGAGCAGCACCAATTAAATTCTACCCGATCTGACTTGCAGAGGTAAGATCTCTTCTGGGGAGGTCCAGTTCTTCAAGCCAGGGCCCCTCACATTCCAGAAGAACCAAGGCCTCTCACCTTTTCCATGGTCCCTGCATAATCCTTTGTGAATTCAGAGTAACACCGTTTTCTCAGTGAGCAGAAATTCCGTGCTGCCAGTCTGGCTCAGCGATATTTAACTTGCAGTTTGTTTTGGGTTTTGTTTGGTTTTTGTTGGTGTTGTTTTGTTTTTTCAAAGCCATTACTTTTGGTTTGTGGGCAAAGGGCAAGTATGCTCACATTGCCCTTGGCCCTGGAAATCATTGCCTCCTACAGGGTCGCTTGGCAATGCTGTGTAAAATATTGATAAATGTCCGTATCCTTTGGGTTTAAATCAACTCCAGGAAATTTAAAGTAAGGAAACAAAAGGGGGAAGAGTAGCGTATGTACAAAGATATTTATATTAATATGACACTAACTAGCAATGGGACTAGCATGTTCAACAATAGAGGAGTTGTAAATTATGATATAATCCGTGATATTTAAACTTTGCTTAGACAAGACGGTGAGGCCCTGAATTCATTGAAATGTTATACATAAGCTAAAAATGTCAATGGATTTAAAATATTTTAAAGAGCAACTACTCAAGATGAGGCAAGAAATAGGAGTAGGACCGAGGCCTTCTTGTTTGTGCCCTCACCCCCAAACCACCTCTGAAAAATTCACAGGGCACCGTGACGCAACGTGAAAACCACTGTGGCATCATTTCTTGTCACTAAAAATAAGTGCTTAGCCACAAAGACAAAATGTTTGAGACAATGCGTATAAAGTAAGGTTGAATGGGAAGAGTGCAATACATACACTCTATACATACTTATATACATACAATTGTATAAACGTGGATAATTAAGAAGATTGGAAAGATGGTGGAGAGATTAATATAATTGGCCTTATTGCTCAAGGCTGTTTTAGAAACTTACACCTCTCTTTAGTGGAAATGCATCTATCAAAGTCATGATTAGCACTAATGCTTTAGGCAATGAACTTGGCCCTTCCTCAGCATTCCCATCTGTGAAATGGGAATCATTATGGTATTTGTGTTGTGGGGATACAGTGAGCCTCAAATGAGTTGTGTACAGTGCTCAGAACAGTGCCTCAAGAAATTTTAGCTGTCCGTGGTAGTATTGTCATTCCAGCACGCCCAGTCATAAAAATTTTTGAGGGAAAAAGAGAAAAATTCAGATTTAGCCACCTGTCCATCTGCTTGATTTTCTGCTCAGCACAGTAAACGCCCACCCACACTGGCTATAGAAGGCTGCCCCTGAGCTAAGATCCGGCGCAGCTATAGAAATATCCCAGAAAACAGTGCCCAAGAGTGCGTGTATGTCCCTATTCCCCTACTTCTTACATACTTGATAAAAATAGCACTTTCCTTCTGGAGCCTGTAATGTGATTAACAAAATCAGCACACCTAAAATGCCATTCTTCTTGCATATATACTGAATTCAGGAATTTTTACTTTAGGCTGTATATTTTCATTTAATCTGATGTTCTGTACACACATAGATCAGAGAAGTTACTTTTAAAAGACTCCAACATTTAAGTACATTGACCAAATCTTTAACGGGAAGGAAAGATCCATATCTACACGGATGTTACCTGCCATATAAATATAGGGTCAGGAGGATGCGGTTGGCTAACATCCCCTCTCCACCCCCTCATTCAAACCTCTGATTTCTGAGGCTGATTCTGGTGTTTCAGCCTTCCATCAACGTAGCAGCTTCTTAAATACAGAAGTAGTATTTATTTTTGTATTAACTTCAATTGGTTAATCAGCAAACCCTACTGGGTTACTTGATGTCTAAATATGTTGATTAAAGCCTTACACTTTTAATATGGTTTTTAAAAAATGCTTCCAAGCTTATGTTTTCAATAAAACAATCTCTGGACCCCTCCTACCCCCACTCCTTTTTTTCTTTAGAACTTCTTAAACTTTCATTTGGAGAGTACCATGCATTAGCAGCGACATCTAGTGTCTGAATCGAAGAGGAATTTGGCACTCCTAGATTGTTCTTACTTGTATCTCCCACATTGATAGATTGTACTCAAACAATAAGATGTATTGAGTATGCAAGGACCTGTCATAATTCCTTTAAGTACCTAATCTCATTTAAGATGCACAAAAATTTCTATGTTGATACTATTTTTGTGTGTGTATGCATGTGTGTACATGTGCGTGTGTGTGTGTGCACGTGTGTGTGTGTGTGTGCGCGTGCACGCGTGTGGATTAGGAAAGTAAGACCTGGAGAAGTGAAGACACTTGCCCATGCTCACTTGCCCAATGGCTCCCAAGCCATTGCACTTCATCCTCCTTCCTTCCTTCATGGCCACTGCCCTTAACCTCCAGTCTAAAAATATGCAGGAAAAAAGTGCTCAGATTTGACCTCAGTGATTCAGTTGCAAGAGGGTAGGACCAGAAACCCCAAAAGCTTCTCAAAAAGTAAAAGACATATCTTTAAGAAAAGACAAAGAAAAAATTACTTTTTAAAGTTTTTTTTAAAGATTTTATTTATTTATTTGACACAAAGAGAGAGAGAGAACACAAGCAGGGGGGGTGCAGAGGGAGAAACAGTCTCCCCGATGAGCAAGGAACCCAATATGAGACTCCATCCCAGAACTGCGGGACTCAATCCCAGCACCCTGGGATCATGACCTGAGCCTAAGGCAGACACTTAACCAACTGAGCCACGCAAGTGCCTCTACTTTTTTCTTATATGAGAAAGCAGTAACCTAATTTCTCTAGAATCCTAAATCCAGAAAAATCCTGTTCATGCTCCCATAACTTTTTTTAATAAAATATGTTTTTGGATTCCCCTAATTGTAGGAATAGTCTCTGAGGAGTGGAGCCATGTAGGTGATGGAGGGTCATATAGGCGATCTAAGGGAAGAAAGCCGGACTGAGCAAGGCAGTAGATTGTCTTTAATGAAATCTCCCATCCTTGAAGGAACAGTGTAGTCTTGACCCAATAGAAAACCTAGAATTTAATGAGGATTGAAGAAAGAATACCAGCTAGTTTCCTAATGCCACTGTGAATCTCAACAAGAATGAGGCATGCCAAAGAGGAGAGTGTGGTAAAAATGACAGCAACATTTGTAAGTTTCGATAAGAAAGCTTTTAATAAATAAGACCTCGATATCCACTGATAGAGCGTAAGCATTGCGTGAAGACCTCAATCTAGTCCATTCCCTTTGCAAAGAAGGAGAACAACATTCACAAATGAGACTCTATGCCATTTGAAAACATAGAAAAGGACGACATATTTATAGAAGTGAAGAGTGACCCAGGATTAAAGCAGGCTTGACTCCAGGAAATTTACATCCAAACTTGCTTCCCCCTGGGGCCACTTCCCCTGATTCTGTGCTTCACAGAGGTAGACAACAGAGAGTAGGTTACAAAAATGTTTACTATTAATGAACGCTTCCTCAGCCTTCTCTCCCCTGGCAGGCGCACAGACAGGGACAGTGGAATCTCTATGGTGCCCAGAGGATTAAGCAATAACCAGAGCAGGTGGCAGAGATGCTCCCAGAGGGAATGGTGGCCAGAAGATGCACCTGGGGGGAGGAGAGAAAAGTGTAGGAACAAAATAGAAGAAAGGACACCGTGGGTTGACCTGTCTTACTCATGAGCACCAATGAAACACTCCCAGCAAATACTTAGAAGTAAAGGAGGAGTGGGAGTCTTTGGAAGGTACTGGAATCTGGCACTAGCGGAGGGGAGTAAAGCATGATCGCGCGTTTTAAAGACCGTTGGTGTCCAATCTGGCGGGCACTGGCCAGTCCGTGCCCTGGAAGGCAAATCGGCTTTTCTTTTCCAACAGCACCACCAGGTGGTCAACAGAAGGAACAACCCCCTGCTGTCTAAATCCCTTTTTCACCCTTTACGGAGATTATGCTCACATAAATTTTTCCTCTTAGATTTTCTTTAATGCCTGTAAAAATACTCCTTTTCTTCCTCTGTGTATCCTCCCTTTAGAACACCATTTTCTGCAAGAACTCCTTTTCACCATCCTCTCCTGTGCTTCTTTTCTCTTAGTGTGTGTCTCACTCCAGCAGTGTTCTGGAAGATACAGAGTCCAGGGCAAAGTGACCACCTGAGTTTGGAAATATGGCATCTATTAAATTGTGAGTGAGAGTCTTTGAGTGAATCAACTATCTGACAGTAAATTTATACCTTTGAACAATGCATGAAAACTTTTAGAAGACTTTTGAAGTACTAAAGCCCTATTGAAAATAGTCTGGGAACATACATGCATATATGTTGCTGCATCAGCTCAACACCTTAAAGGCTGCAATATCTTTTAAAAGTTTTTGGGCGCGCCTGGGCGGCTCCGTCTGTTAAGTGGCTGCCTTCAGCTCAGCTCATGATCTCAGGGTCCTGGGATCAGGCTCCCTGCTCAGTAGGGAGTCTGCTTGTCCCTCTCCCTCTGCCCCTTCCCCAGCTCATGCTCTCTTGTGCGCGGGCTCTCTCTCAAATAACTAAGTAAAATCTTTTTAAAAACCTTTAAGAAACAATGCACACTGTATAGAGTACCAAAGCTGACATATAATTTTACACCCAGTTTTCTACAGAAGCACAAAACTAATCCAGAAAATCAGAGATTATATTGTGAATCTCTATGCTATTTTATTTATTTTTCTTATTGAGATATAACTGATATAACATTGTATAAATTTTAGGTGCACAATGTGTTGATTTGACACATTTATATATTGCAATACAATTCCCGCCTTAGGTTTGCTAACACCTCTCTCACATTACATAATTATCATTTCTTTTTCTGTGGTGAGAACGTTTCAAGTCTAATCTTTCAGCCACTTTGAGATGTAGAGAGCAGGTGTGAGCGGCATTGTTGACTGTCATCACTAGACTGTGTATTAGCTCTCCAGAATGTATTCATCTTCTAGCTGCAAGTTTGGAAACTTTGACCAGCTATGCTATTTTATCTTTAAATTTTTTAAATCCTTAATTTTTTTAAACTGTGTTATTTTAAATATACATGAAAATATATTCATTTGTTCATTGAATAAATATTTATTGATGTCTAGCATGTGCCGATCACTATTTAGGTTTTAGAAACACTGGCTCACAAAATAAAAACCCTGTTCTTAGGAAGGTTACATTCTAGTAGGAGTGGCAGACAGATAACATTAGAAATAAATACTATTAGGTTAAGTGCTGTGACAAAAACAGCCAAGCAAGGTAGGGAGAAAGAGTAACAGGGCGCTACTTCAGAGAGTAGGGTCAGGGAAAGCCTCTTTAAGGAGGTGACACTGGAATGAATGAGGGAGGGATCTGTGGAAAGATCCGGGGAAGGGCATTCCAGGTGAAAAAAATATCAAATGTAAAGGCTTGAAAAGGCCTGTTGGCAAAAGAGTGAGTATCTGCACCAGAGTGCAGTGGGTGGGACAGTGGTAGGGACTGGGGACAAAGGCAGCCGGCACGGATTACATAGAGCCCATCGTCAGGACTTTGGCTGTTATCCAGAGTGAGAGGAAGTCGCTGAAGCATGGAGCTCCAGGCAATGAAGCCCTTTGAGCACTCTGGCCGCTATGTGGGGGAGTCTGCGGGGCCAAGACTGGAGCCAGGAGACCAGCTGGGAGCCATAGTCTAAGAGCAGAGCCCGTAGGACTTGCTAACAGGTTAACATGGCTTACAGAGAGGGGTGAGAGATGAATGTGTTTTGAGTAGCTGGTGGTGCCATTTAAGGGATGAGATGAGAGCCCTGGAGAGTAGGGGTTGCCGGGAAGAACACAGGATGGCACGTGGACTCGAGGGATCTGTTTGGACATGTCTGTTGTTAGATGCCAGTCAGAAATCCCATGGAGTTGTCGTCTAGGCCGTTGGATAAATTAGAATTTCAGGGGAAAGCTGAGGCTGGAGATACAAATATGGGTATCATCAGTATATTTAAATGTTGTTTATAAAGTCATAGGACTAGAAAAAAATCATCCAGAGAGAGAGTGAAATAAAGAGAGAACAGACTAGAAAAAAAGTCCCTGGGGAGGAGGGAAGAAACCAGGAGGTGTGTCTCAGAAGCAAAGTGAGGAGATAGAAGCACACATACACATACATACTTGTGGGTGTTTATGTGCAGGTGTGAACGTGTGTATGTATCTTTGTGTGTATGTTTGTGTGTGTGTGTATCCAATGTATCCACATCTAGTAAATAATTAAATTCATAATTGAGCACTTAGTATTTCTCTGATTCCATGCCAAGACTAAAGGAGAATAAAGGAAAGGCGGAGAGAAGAAGATATTTTTTGGCTTTGATTTATGACTTAATTAGAGAATATTCACATGTAAGCTTTCCTAAATGACGTTATTACAGAACAACAGCATGTGATTAAATTTTGCCAAGTCTTTTGGAAGATACTGTCTGACCTGGTGATAAAATGACACGTTTATAATAAACATCAGTTATAGGGACTAATTAGAGAATTAACCTGTAATTGGACATCAGCAATTAATAGATATATCTGAGAGAGTTCCTTTATTAAAAATATTTAAATATTTAAACCTTCTCAATCTTACTGATTTTTAAGAAAGACACATTTTCATTGTATATGACAAGGAGTTTTTGCTTGGATAGGAATGAAGTGTATCCTCATAATAAAGAAAATAAATACACCTCTCTTTTCCTTTCTTCCTTAATATTGGCTAGAAAGCCAGATTTGGCTCTCTATTTTCTTAATAGAATTAAGTAAAAGAATAATTGGGGCTCAAATTTCACACTCCTGTGATGAGTGAGCAAATTCAGCTTAAAGTGTGTCTCTGTGTAGTTGCAAATCACACAGAACCTTCCATTGTTTTAGGCAGGAGCACTTCAAGCTTGTGTTTGTCCAGGCTCCAGTTTCTAAAGGGAAAAACACAGAAAGTGTATCAACTACACAACAACAACAAAAAAGGAGCAAATAGATGTGGATTTAGGAACTGTTGTTTCACTGCTTGATCTCAGGATGTCCGAGTGACAGATGGAGAAACCCAACACAGATTAGTCCCTATGCCAAGAGAAAAGGGCCCTGTTAGGGAAATGATATTCCAGAGACCCTTGGGGATCAGGGCTGCAGGAGTTTTATGGATCCCAAAGATTTTCATTATATAACAACCCTGAGATTGTCTTCAAAAGTTTTTATAACTGCACGACCTCTACTTAGTCATGGACTTGTGATTAGTCTGACTCATATTTCTCACAGCCAATGCCTGCCATCTGCATTCCTGATTTTATTCTTTTGCTTCTCGTCCCAGCTGGCTGAGAAAATGCTGCATCTACCTATATCAAAAGCTAACTTTCCCTAAAAGAAAATTCCCATGAAAAGAAACAGGATGAAACAAAGAAACAGGCTACATTGAATTCTTTTAGATATGTTGTCTCATTCTCTTTATATTCTTTTTTATCCATTCAATGAGTAGATTTAAACAATACCATTTTCAATCCTTGGGAAGTTTTACAGAGACTTTCCCAACAAAAACTTGAGAATAAGGAAAGTAAATTTAAAATTCTATATATCAGCTAAATAGCTCTAAGAGTTGGGCTTTGTAATCTGTACATTATGGATAAGAACAGATATTTAAAGACTCTCCTTAAAGGGCAGAATGGCCCTCAGATCTGAAACTCTCACTTGGTGAATGTTGACATGTTGAAAGAAAGGATGTACCAAGTAGGGAAAAGGTTGATTTGTCACAAAAAAATAGAAAATCAATTCTACAGAGGTATATAATAATAGAGTTTATCCAAACACGATCCATTGTTAAGAAAACAGTAGCCAACAGATCAAGTATTTTAGTTCTCCTGGCCAAATTATCCATATTTGGGAGATAATGGCAGGGAGGTACAGCCAACAAAATTCTATTCTTATCGTCTAATTTTGAAAATCACCCCTTTTAGTGAGCTGGATGTGTTAAACTATTCCAGGTCTACTGATATAAGGCTTGTACTTCTTCTATTTATCTTCTTTGTCCTGAATTCCATACTCACTGAGCAAACTTCTGATTTGGTTTCCTATGTGCGGTGACCTTCCTAGTGGAATTCAATAAATACTCTTTGAATGTAGTCATGGTGATCCGAGTTCATATCAAATGCATACTACTCTTCATAAATTAATAACTTGACTTTTTTGCTTTATATAATCAAACTTGTGACCTCACTTATTATGAGTCTGCCCTTGAAAAGGGAATTCACTGCAGTGACAAAGTAGGCTTCTAACCTTGCAGACTTGAGGGCTTGGCTCTAGACCTGGAGAACTTTATTAAGGTGTATCAACCTAGGAGACTCCTTAGAAAGTAGCCATCTGGCCTACACGTGGCCACACATACCCTTCTGCATTGCTATGACCTGGCAAGAAAGCTGAATTGTAACTAATCTGCCAAGATAGGTTATTACTCTTTTCCAAGAGAAGTAGCAAGAACTGGAAGGCAGGGCCCTGAGGAGGTAACTCCCTAAGGGTAGAAGGAGGGATCAGGGGAAGGGGAAGGTCAATCAATGTAAAAAATGAGATTGGGAAAAGATAAAGAATCCTGGAGTTCATGGTCAGGACCATCCATAATACACAATAAGAAAAAGACAAAGGGCTGAGAAGAAATTTTTCAAAACTGAGGGCTTACAGCAGGAGAAGTGACAGCTTGCTAAGAGCAAGAGGAGGTGGGAAATTTCTGTTGGCAGAACCCAGGGAACTATGAGGCCGGGACTTCAGGTGACTACAGTAAGTCATTTGGACTTGAATTCAAGGAGTGAACCCAAACTTAGAGGAAATTATATTGTTCCTTCAGCACCGAAACAGAAATAAGTGCAAGTTGCTGGGCCTTAGATCTGATGTTGGGAAGTAAAGAGTACATCCAGAAGTGCCTGAAGTAGCATGAGTAATCCCATGTCAAATAATGTGAGACTAGAATTTGCCTTTTTACATCTCGGTAATATGTGTGCATATCCATATCTGGTTTTTTTGTTTTTGTTTTTGTTTTTTGCAGCATTAATAGAACTTAATCACTGTTCACTAGACCTGATCACAACTTATTTGTTTGTTTGTTTGTTTGTTTGTTTATTTAGATCACAACTCTTTTAGAGCAGAGACGTGCTGAGAAGAATGAAGGATGGGACACCGGATCAAGGCATGGTCCACAGGGGCGGCACTTAATCCTTTTGGTCTCAGGACCCTTTACTCTTGAAAGTATCTGCTTCTACAATTAATCTGTCAACTGTTTGGTTTGAACCACTTGAAGGAAATCCAGCTTCACACCAATACGTAGCTGGAAAATGGAGGAGTTGAGGCACCTGGGTGGCTCAGTCATTTAAGCATTTGCCTTTGGCTCAGGTCATGATCTCGGGGTCCTGGGTTCGAGTCCCACATTGGGCTCCCTGCTCAACAGAGAGCCTGCTTCTCCCTCTGCCCCCCACTCCACTTGTTCTCTCTCTCTCTCTCTCAAATAAATAAGTAAATCTTAAAAAAAAAAAGAAAGAAAATGGAGGAGTATATTAATAGCCTTTTTGGATAATTGTGGATATTCTTCTTTAGTAAAACACCAAATTTAACAATGTTTTCTTAAATATTTTCTTAAAAGTTACGTAAAAGTAAACTGTATGAATAAACTTTTCATACTTTGTTCTACTAAAATTTATTGGTCTATCTTGCATTGTAAAGAGATATTTTATCTGTGCATGAATTTGTAACATCATGCACTGTTTATTTAGAAAATATTGGTTCACCAAGTTATGCATATCTTCAAAATGTTGGCACAATTTGTTATACAATATCAAAAAAACACATTTTTAAAAAAATTACCACTGGTCTCATCAAAAATGTCTTTGAGAAGCTGGCATGCTTACAGACCAGATATGTTTTTCAAAATCCTAATTTTCTCTTTAAAGTTCTAATTTTATCATTGCCAACAAATTTTAGTTGTTTTTCTTGAAATGAGAAGCTCACTTTGCTCATTTCCAAGAAAATATTTGTCAGTTATCCAAGTCTGAATATCCAGTTTGTCAGTTGCTCTTTTAAATAAAAATGATGCTCAATGAAAAAAGTGTCAGGGTACCTGGCTGGTTCAGTCAGTAGAGCACGTGACTCTTGATCTCCTGGTCGTGAGTTCAAGCCCCACTTTAGGCATAAAGCTTACTTTAAAAAAAAAAAAAAAAAAAGGTGTCTAATTCAGTTTGCAACTCAAACCATTGCATAAATGCTTTTCCGAAAGAAAACTACAGCAGAAGTTCTTGCAAATTTTCCATTATGTTACACCAAATAGTAAAAGAATGTGTACTCAGGAATTGAGAGTAACTATTAATCTCAACCTAATTTTCAATAATATGAGTACAATTATTAATTTTTACTTAACAACAAGGACATTCTTAAGAAAAATCGGCATTTTAAAACTATGTATGGTGGTAAAGAAAAAAAATGACTACTATCACCATTTACTGCCACAGCCTTGATTTATGCCAAGAAACCAGCGATTTTACTCATCAGTGCAAATGTCAAAGCAGTGAAAAAGGCAAGGGCAGAGAGGCACAGAATGAGAGAGAGAACCCCAAGCAGGCTCCACACCCATCGAGAGCCCGACACAGGGCTCCATCCCACACCCCCAAGATCCCGACTGAGCCACCCGGTTGCCCCATTATATTTTGGTACTATTATAAAATAAAATAAATTTGAGTGCACCGACCCCTTGGAAGTGTCTCAGGGGTCCCGGCGTTCTGCAAACCACTTCAAGCATTGCTGGTCCACGGCACAGGTTGTGGAAGAAAATTATCTGGTTGTCCAGATGATGGCAGTAGAAGGTTTTAGTCAGAGGGAAGAGGAGGACTGCAGCGCTAACAAGGAAGGGCATGATGTGTCCGGAGACCATCCTGGGAGAGGGTATACCCATTTAATCACAATGCAACAACTATAATACACACCTCCACCCCCATTTATCTTGGACTCATTTCATAACTGATAAACTAACATTTCCTTAGGGAACAAATTGCTTGAGTTTTTAGGTCAGTAACCCGTGGGCTCTTGTTATTTCACTGAAGAAGAATGGATTTCAAGATGTGCTAATTTTACGTGTAATCAGAGCACTTATTACTCATTCATGTGTATATTTATGTACGTTTGTATTTATTTATTTTTGAAGATTTATTTATTTATTTTAGACGGGGCGGGGCAGAGGGGGAAGGAGAGAGAATCTCAAGCAGACTGCTCGCTGAGCGTGGAGCCCCACTCGGGTCTTGATATCACGACCGGGAGCTCAAGACCTGAGCCGAAACCGTAAGTTGGCTGCTTAACGGAGTGAGCCACCCCGGTGCCCCTCATGTGTTCATTTATTAATGCTCTCAACAAATACTTCTTGAGCCACCTGTAAAGACAAAGGCACTGTGAATTGTAGGCACGATCAATCCACATAGGTTGCTAGACAAAGAAGCCTGAGAGATGAGGACGAAAGCGAACAGAGACATCTCTGGCTCCTTGGAACTGGAGAGAAGCCAGTAACAAACAGACCACAATGATCAGAATCCAGTGTCTCTACCTGTGAGCCCTCTGTGGAACACCAACTGAATTGGGTCAACGAGTAGCTCCTCCTCACTGAAACTGCCAGGTTTGCCAATCCCAGGTTGGGTCCCTAGCTCTGACGATCCCCCTCCTTCCTCATTCCTGGGGGAAAGTATCGATTTATCACTGTATCGAAGCACTAGCAGGAAAAACGTTTTAAAAATCTTGTGCCCTTATTGAAATGCTGACCTTGCATTTGGCTTGAGAAACTTCATTCTCTTTTAGGTGGATGATGGTTATTTCCTGAAAGGTCTGAATTAGCTCGTGAGTTTTTTTCTTTTCAGACCTCTCTTCAGCCACTCGTTAAGTGCAGAGTAGACATTTATTGTTTTTGCCACCCAGAATCATCTCTCCCTTCCTCTGGTACTAGCTCCCCATTTCCTTTCGCTGTAGCTGCCCTCCTCTGTTCTTAGTCTGTGTGGCTTGGGAAGGGGCCGATGTCACCTGCTTCCCCAAACCAACGTTCTATCTGCTGGCCATGATGACTTGATTAAGGATGGGCTGTGACTTGATCTAGGCAAATGGGAGTCAAAGCCAGAAAATTTTTTGAAGGTTTTGAAGAAAGAAGCTCTCCTTTACTGTTGGTGTGGCTTACAGGACGTGGTTTAGGAATAGAGATGCAGGTTTCCAACCCTCCATTATGAAGGGAGGGTGTGACTAACGGAGCCCACAGAGGTAGAGACAGCCAAGAAGGAGGGATACTGAGGCCTGATCTCAGCCCCGGCTTCACATTACTGCTTTAGCCATGTAGTGTTGGAGTTCCTATTGTTCTCAAGCAGAAGAGTCCTCACTGATATATCTCCCCACCCCCTAGTACCAGATACAAATCTACATAGAGAACCAGAGAATCCAATTTCCAAAATATCACACTTGCAAATCTTCATGCCTTTGTTAATTTATCCAGAATTAATTTTTCCCCATCTTTTCCATGTTTCCTTAGCACTCTACAGATAGCTGAAATTAAAATACTTAATAACATTTCATATGTTGCAATTTATTTTTATACTTGTCTTAGATTTTGAGCTAAGAAAAGGAACCATGTCTTAATCATCCTTATATCTCTGGTACCTAACAAAACGTTTACCACATATGTCTGACAAATTGTGGTCAAATTAAATTTCCAGAGTGGGAGAGAAGTTTAACAAAGGTCTTCCTTCTCTGGAGACTTCCAGCCCAACATCAATCATTTGCTTGACGTGCATAATAGAGATTCCAGCCCTTGGTGCCTTGGCTGGTTTTAAGCCCATTTCTCCTTAGATCCATTCCTGGACCTTTCCACTAATGTGCTCTATATGGCAGAGGGGAGGATTTCTCATATTTTCACATTATGTGGCATCTGGCTAGGTTCCACCAATGGGCATTAATGGAATTTGGAGAACAAAATAAAAGGAGAACCCAGAGTATGTCTCCCCTTCTCTCTGCCTCAAACCAGGTCTCAGGTAATGGCTGTGTTTCTAAAAACTAACTAGATCCTGCTAGTCAGACCTACTGTAGTGTCAACTTCATCTGGGTTGCCATGGCTCCTGAGCTCTAGGAATATTGCCTCCTTCTAAGGAAGGTGAGAGCAACCTGCTCTTGCTAATTTCTAGGTGGCCCCCTCACTGTCCTTTTGGTCTTTCACTATCATCCCTTGCCTGCATAACCAATTCCAAGCATTGGTTCATCTGATCTCATTGAGACACTATGAGATGACAGGAACTAGGGTTTCCCTGTTTGTTATAATTCCTCCCTAGGAAGGTAGAGGTGAGTTTCTAGCCACACCAGAAAAATCTCCAAGTAACTCAATTCAATAAACTGTTTAAGTCAAAGCTTAATTCACATAAAATTTAATCAGTCAAGTTAATAAAAATATCAAAAGTTTTGAGTTAGTGTATGGCAGCATACATTTAATTTCTATTGTAAATAATACAGTATTTGATGTTTCCAGTATGGACAAACTATGCTGCAGAAAGAACAAACACATAGAACCTTAATTCATCGGGGTCAGGTTTTTTTAAAAATATATGGAAATGGAGAACTAGAATGAACCCTGCAACGTTGGATTGAAATCGGACATATGAGTGTGATACAGATAAATGAAGAAGTATAGGTGTTGAACCTGTATATACACATTATGTTTGTGTGTATGTGTTCATATGTGTGTGTACACATTCCCAACTTCTGTCCATGGAGAGGATCTAGGAGTAGTAACACTCCAATAGCAATGAGATCATCTAGTATCCAGACTGGTTTTCTCAATACTATTCTCCACTAAAAGAAGACAGGGTTCCTTGGAGAAATGGTAGATCTCAGGACTGGGGAAGGGAAAGACTGAGATGAGCCAGGAATATCAAACTGCTGTCAGAAAGTAAGGAAACAGGGACATGTCAAAAGGACACAGAAGTCATCCTGAAAGTGCTCCTACTGACCAGATCAAGAAAAAAATGTGAATGAGAATAGATAAATGAGATATTAGTGATAATAGCAACAATGATAATAACAGATTATAGCCCACTGAATAAATTAGGAATTGCTAAGTCCATGCTAGAAATAAATTAATTAATTAAAGATTTAAGGAGGAACTGGGTATTTACATGATCTCAGAGCACATCCTCACACAAATATTTGTTAATTTACAAAGGCTAAAGGAGTAATTTTGCAATGGAAAAGCCTAGCAGACACTGTCTTAATCAAGTGATGAAAGTGAATATTCTCCATAAGAGGACAAATCAAAATTGGTTGCCTGATAGAATGGAATGAGAAAAGCCCAGCATCCAGCATTGCTTTTGTGATATTCCTGCCATTGGTATTTAACCTGAATCTACTCACAAGGAAACCTTGAACAAACCCAAATTGGAGGACATTCTATAAAATAACTGGCTTATAATCTTCAAAAATGTTAAGGTAGTGGAAATCAAAAGACTGAAGGATGGTGCCCAACTGAAGGAAACATGACAGCATGAACAAGCTATTCTCAAATGGATTAGGTGGTAATAATAAAGCAATGTTAATCTTATGGTTGGTGTTTTGTTTTGTTTTGTTTTTTCCTCAAGTTTTTATTTCAATTCCAGTTTGTTAACCTACAGAGTAATACTAGTTTCAAGTGTACGATTTAGTGGTTCATCACTTACATACAACACTCAGTGCTCAGTACAAGGGCCCTCCTTAATACCTATCAGCCATTTAACACATTCCCCCCACCTTCCTATCTTCCAGCAACCCTCAGTCTGTTCTCTATAGTTAAGTCTGTTTTATGGTTTGTCTCTTTTTCCCATATGCTCATCTGTTTTGTTCTTAAATTCCACATGAGTAAAATCATATAGTATTCGTCTTTCTCTGATTTATTTTGCTTAGCATAATACTCTCTAGCTCCATCCATGTTATTGCAAATGGCAAGATTTCATTCTTTTTCATGGCTAATATTCCATTGTGTATATATACCATCTCTTCTTTAACCATCCATCAGTCAGTGGCCATTTGGGCTCTTTCCATCTTTGGCTATTGTTGATAATGCTGCTATAAACATCAGGGTGCACGTATCCTTTCGAATTAATATTTTTGTATCCTTTGGGTAAATACTTAGTAGTGCAATTGCTGTATCATAGGGTAGTTCTATTTTTAACGTTTTACAGAACCTCCATACTGTTTTCCAAAGTGGGCTGCACCAGTTTGCATTCCTACCGGCAGTGTAAGAGAGTTAAGCTTTCTCCAAGTCCTTGCTAACATCTCTTGTTTCCTGTGTTAATTTTAGCCATTCTGACCAGTGTGAGATGATGTCTCATCATGGTTTTGATTTGTATTTCCCTGATGATGAGTGATGCTGAGCATTTTTTCATGTGTCTGTTAGGCATCTGGGTGACTTCTTTGGAAAAATGTCTATTCATGTGTTCTGCCCATTTTTTAACTGGCTTGTTTTTGGGGTGTTGAGTTTGATAAGTTCTTTATAGATTTTGGATACTAACCCTTTATCAGATATACCATTTGCAAATATCTTCTCCCATTCCATAGGTTGCCTTTTAGCTTTGTTGATTGTTTCCTTTGCTGTGCAGAAGCTTTTTGTCTTGATGAGGTCCCAATAGTTCATTTTTGCTTTTGTTTCCCTTGCCTCAGGAGATGTGTCTAGTAAGAAGTTGCTACAGGCCAGGTCAAAGAAGTTACTGCCTGTGTTCTCCTCTAGGATTTTGATCCTTCCCTGTCTCACATTTAGGTCTTTCATCCATTCTGAATTTATTTTTGTGTACGATGTAAAAATGTGGCCCAGTTTCGTTCTGCATGTTGCTGTCCAGTTTTCCCAACAGCATTTATTGAAGAGACTGTCTTTTTCCCATTGGTTATTTTTCCTGCTTTGTCAAAGACTAATTGACCATACAGATGTGGGTTCGTTTCTGGATTTCCTATTCTGTTTCTTTCATCTGTGTGTCTGTTTTTGTGTAAGTACCATACTGTCTTGATCACTACAGCTTTGTGATATAACTTGAAGTCTGCAACCGGGATGCCTCCAGCTTTGCTTTTCTCTTTCAAGATTGCTTTGGCTATTCAGGGTCTTTTGTGGTTCCATACAGATTCTAGGGTTATTTGTTCTAGCTCTGTGAAGAATGCTGGTGGTATTTCGATAGGGATTGCAGTAAATGTGTAGATTGCTTTGGGTAGTATAGACATTTTAACAATATTTGTTCTTCCAATCTGTTAGCATGGAATGTTTTTCCATTTCTTTGTGTCATCTTCGATTTCTTCCATAAGTGTTTTATAGCTTTCAGAGTATAGCTCTTTTACCTCTTTTCTTGGGGTTATTCCTAGGTATCTTATGGTTTTTGGTGTGATTGTAAATGGGATTGATTCCTTGATTTCTCTTTCTGCTGGTCCATCACTGTTGTATAAAAATGCAACAGATTTCTGTACATTGATTTTGTTTCCTGTGACTTTACTGAGTTCGTGTATTAGCTGTAGGAATTTTTTGGTGGAGTCTTCTGGGTTTTCAGTATAGAGTATCATGTCATCTGCAAATAGTGAAAGTTTGACTTCTTCCTTGCCAATTTGGATGCCTTTTATTTCTATGGTTGTTTTAGCTATATTGTAGTTATGTAGGACAATGTCCTCACTCATAGAAAATATATACTAAAGTTTGTGTGATGATGGAGCAGTAGGTTGACAACTTACTCTCAAATAATTCAGGAAAAAAAATGTACTGTGTGTGCATTCTTTCTGTGAGCTTGAGATTATTTTCTATATAAAAAGTGTAAAAATATAATCTCATTCTGTGTCTTGCATATACGAGTCCCTGATACAGTTCAAAGTTTGTCTCATTTTCTTTATTGTGATTGAATCCAACTTAAATTGAAATACAAAATGTTTAATGAACATAAATCCAATACATGTGGGAAAACAAAAGAGATCTGTACTAGTATTTACACTCTTTAATCTTTTTAAGAGATAACAACTTCAGCATACACTTAGACCTTTCACCCCTATGAGATAAATAAATTAACAATCTTCAAGATAATCAGTGCTATGTAGACTTTTTTAGTCTACTAAAGTCCAATTTATAGCACAGAACTGATGCAATACTGTAGCAGAAACCATAAATTACAAAGTAATAACTCTCATGCAAAGTAATTAGAATCCTCATTACACACCCCTTCAAACAGAACGACATACTTTCCCTGAGGAAACAGACTTCTTTCTCCTACTAAGATACTTTACAACATGCCTTTCCAAACTAAATAAACACCTTTCCATCCAACACTGGTATTTTTAAAACCGTTAAAACATCTGGTTACACAAGTAGATTTAACAATTATTCCTTTAAGAAGAAACCATTTTTAAGAGATAACTTATATTTTACTTGTTACATTAACTGATAGTGCATTTAATTACAAGCAGCAAGATAATCACCAAAGATATCAAATAAAAACATTTTAAAACGTTCAATTCATTAAATATTTCCTAGATGGCAATCTCCTGCAAGGCTTAAGCTAGATGCTGTAAGGGAAAACAAAAATGCCCAAGGTATCAGCATTAGACTTCAGGAGTTATCTTCTGCAACCAAGTACAGCATTATTACACAATTTACTGATACTCAGTTATCCTATCAAAAAGACTATGGCAGAATAATTTGAATTATCAAAATCTACATCCAGAGGAGGAATGGTGTCTGAAACAAAGTAACAAAATCAAGGAAACTCAGCTAAACTTCCCTCAGATGACAGAAGTGTCCCATGTGTTCAAGTCTTAAATGTGGTTAATAGTGTCACTCCACTTGCACCAGAGAGAGCAGAAGGACCTTCACCATCCTCCTTCACCAAAAACAAACAAAAATATATAAGAGACAATAGGTTAAAATGAATTATCAAGAGCCAACTTAAAAAATTACTTGTGAGATTTAGGGACATGTATAAAAGGGGAGATGGCTTTGCCATGGAAATGGGTTGGAGGGTTTGTGGATGGATTGTGTATTTATATGAGACCCAAATAAATATTTTCCACCACTTGACAGAACAGTGACCTACACAGGATTGCTCCCTGCTCTGTTGCCAAAACACAGGGAAAAAGTAAGCAACCTATATTCCTCATGCCCTTGGGCTGCTCCCCCGTCTGGTACCTTCCAATCTGTTAGTTTCAAACCATGTCAATAAACTGGCAAGAACTGCATCTAGTCAATTATTAACCTGTTTATCATTAACATTACTGCATGAGTGTGATATAGGGCATAATTCATTAAACAGTCATTGATATCCTGAGGAATTTCCAACAAAATTGGATGGCTTAATTTTGAGCTGTGGAGTAGACACAGTGAGTAGTTATATCCCACCCCTCCTTAATGCCCATATCGTTCATTTTATTAAAGGTACCGTGCAATGGGGATCAACAACATAATCAAAACAAAAATTCACTTTAAAAGGAATAAATTGGAATGATATCAAGACATTAAGCAGACTCACTCATCTAGAAAAAGATATCACAATCTTATCATTCTGGAAAAGATTTTAATTTTTTTGACCAAACATTACTGAGAGATATGACTGATTTAATTTCTAGGGCAAGGGATACTTTTTAATGCTTTCGGAAGTTTCCCGATGCCTGCCATATTTTCACATAAGTTGAAGCAGATGCATTTTGTGGGTCTCAACACACGTCAAACAATTGTTTACTGCTTGAATACCCATGAGTGCAAATCTGAGATGGATGAGTTATGTTAGTTTGATTACAGAGATCTGATCTTCTTTGTGGTGCTGAAGCTGAGAGCAAAATGGTACCCGTAAATCAGAATTCTAGGAAAGAGCTGTTTGCAGGGATTTTTGTGTTTTGTTTTTTTCTCCACAGACATGTTTGGGGTGGTCCGCTGGTGACAACTTTTAACGGAAAGAGGCTCTCACTTTTCGGCCCTTCAGAGGCTGTGGCGGGCGGTGATTGCTCAACAAAAAAGCCGCTGCTTCGCCCTCCGCCGTGCAGAGGAGAGTGCGGAATGTGGCCAACTGTTGAAGAAAAGAGCAGAGTGGGCTTCAGCACAGAAAGTCACACCAGTGTTGGTGAACTGCCCTCCTAGAAAGTTATGAGACATACAGCCTCTCCTCTACCAGGAACTAAAATACTGCAGGAAAAGTGTTCTAAATTATGAGTCATATATATAATAAAACACCACTTCTGCTAAGTTCTCACCGCTATACAAATACCTGTGGTTTCAAAAAATCAAGTACATAAGGATTCTTTATCTGAGGATCAAAGTAATATGAGGAAACAACATTTAGAATGTGGTTCAAAGAGGACATATCTAGGAATCAGAGAATGTCACATACAAAGGCACAATGGGACGGTGGAAAGGTCACTGTATTAGCTTTCAGAGACAGGTCCCAGTCCTGGGTCTGGCAGACCAGTTGGGTGACCTTGGGGCGCTTGCCCCATCTATAAAGTGAAGCATTGGATTATATGATCTCAATAGGTAATATTGGAATGTAACTCTCAGAATTACATTGAACACACACTAGTACTCCAGTACAACATGGCCTCAATTTTCATGGCAACCTTGTGGTGCTCATCCTATAGAATTTTGATCTTTTAAGTACTGTTTTCCTTAAGCAATAATTTTGCTCTCACCATACTTGAGCCTTGCAAACAACTAACCATGGTAAACATGTGGGCCCTTCAACCTCTGATAATGTTTAAATACAATTTCAGGGATATAGGCATATTTCTCATCAAAAGGGCTTACTTTTTCTTATTACAGAAAAATGCTGTTACAAACTTCATACAACACACAAAGCACCAAGAAGAAAATAGAAATTACTAGTAATCACATCACAAGATATAATCACAGTTAACATTATGGAGTGTATCCTTCCAGATGTTTTTATATACATAAACACACGAATGCACACGCACACGCACAACATGTTTTATTATAAAAACAGGCTTAACTATCATGCTCCTTTGAAACCTTATTTTTGTACTTAATACATATCCTATATATCTTTGCATGTCAATAAACATAAATCTATGCCACTATTTTTAATTGCTGAAGTTTTCTACTCTAAGCATGTTGTATAAATTATTTAACAATTCCCTGGTGATTTAATACTATTTATCAAGATTTAGCACTGGTCTATAGTAGTAAAATGAAGACTGGGTAAACTAGCTGAATAATTCTACTTTCTTGAAAATGTTCACCAAAAATCTATTACCAATTAACTCAGTAGGTTTCTGGTGTTTGTTTTCCTATTTCGTTTGAGCAAAGATAAATTATTAAATTATTGAGAATAAAAGCCTCCATTCTTGGGATGCCTGGGTGGCTCAGTTGGATAAGTGTCTGCCTTCAGCTCAGGTCATGATCCCAGGGTCCTGGGATTGAGTCCCACATCGGGCTCCTTGCTCAGTGGGGAGCCTGCTTCTCCCTCTGCCTGCTGCTCTCCCTGCTTGTTCTCTCTCTCTCTCTGACAAATTAAAAAAAAAAAAAATCTTAAAAAAAAGCCCCCATTCTCTAAGCTGTGCTAGTTACCTAAATGCAGAATCAAGCAAATTTACACTAGGATAGGGGTACCTGGGTGGCTCAGTTGGTTAAGTGTCTGCTCTGCCTTCAGCTCAGATCATGATCCCAGGGTATGGGATAGAGGCCCACATCAGGCTCCCTACTCAGGGGGAGTCTGCTTCTCCCTCTGCCCCTCCCCTGCTTGTGCTCTCTCTCTCTCTCAAATAAATAAATAAAATCTTTTTTAAAAACTCATACTAGGACACATCTATTAAGTTTCCGTCATCATCATTTAGTTGAAGCCTAAAACATTTCTTGTACAGTACTAGCCAGGATGGGAGGCAGAGGTGATGGAGGTCCTCCATAGGCAAGAGTTTGTCACCGCACTCCACGGAGATAGGTTCATGCATCATATACAAGCAGCCATCTCTTTCTACAGGCGATACTTTGAGGGGTCTTTTAAAGGGTATCGATATGGGCAAGATAAGACAAATAGTTACAACTTACTATTACTCATATTTCATTAGACCAGATTATAGCTAGAGCCAGATGAGATTTGAATAATTCTCTGGTAAAGTCAAGCAGCAGAGGTAAATAAAATCTAACCTCTGGAGCCCCAGGGAAAACACTCAGCCTTCCACAGATCATGGGGACCAGGTCTGTCTGGAGTGGCCTTTCCAGCTGGCTGTGCAGGAATGCCAAGGCCTGAATCAGGGCACCAACTCGCTGTCCTCAGCAAGTACGACTTGCCTCCCACTGAAGCTGCCCATTCCTCTGAAGACCTTGGCTATTTTTTTTTTTTTAAGATTTTATTTATTTGAGAGAGAGACAGCAGGAGCAGGGAGAGGGACAGAGGGAGAAGCAGGCTCCTCACTGAGAGAGCCGGATGGGGCTCAATCCTAGGACCCTGGGATCATGACCTGAGCTGCTGAACCGACTGGAGCCACCCAGGCGCCGCCCCCCCGACCCTCCTTTGACTCCTCTGCAAGTTGGTCATGGCTCCCTACCTCTGTAACACCTTAACCTCGCTGAAATTTACTCTAGATCTTTCTCTGACCTGCCTGCACATTTTGGTGAAACTCACTGAACCTGCCCTGATGTCTCACCAAACCCCTTCCCATTCTGGCTCTGGGTCTCCCTCCCAATCACTCAGCCCAGCTAGGTAGACCCTGCATCTGCCAGTCCCTGCTCAGATTTGCTTCTCTTGGCTCTGGTGTCCTCCGCCGCCGCACTAACCTCAAAATGCACACCCTGGCTGGCCCTTACCAGTCTCATCACTCTCTGGGCCCCTGGGCTTCCTGCAGACAGAAAATCTGCCGCTCTGTCACGAAGGCTGATACCATCTACACGAGTCCAGGCAGGAGTCTCCCCAGATCAGCCTGAAGGCTGAGGTGGGTATGACTTGTTTTGCTGTTTTTCTTGGCTCTGATACTGAAATGTTAACGTCCTTATAGAGCTACCCCAGTGAGCAGAAATACTCTTTTCTAATGTTTTGTAAATAGCTTTGCTTATGTCACTCTGGTGCTCAGATGTCTAATAGCACTCCACCGCCTGCCAAAGCTGGATGATAATAAAAGTAAAATCTCTCTTACAGAACACGGTGGGCCAGGTATTGCCCTAAGTCCTCTACATACATACCTCATTTAATCAATGATATCCTCTTATCCCCATTTTCAAGATGAGGAGCTTGAGGGACAGCTAGGAAGTTTCAGCAAATAAGCCATCTGGCATGTAAGTCATGCACTAACCACAGCACTATACGGCACCTCTAACTTTTTTTTTTTTTTTCCTATTTTCCCCTAATCTCTTTTCATGAGCTTTTTATTATGGAAACTTCCAAACATACATAAAGCTAGAAAGAGCAGTAGCATAAATCACTACAAACTCAGCACCCAGCTTCATCCATCACTAACACACAGCCAATTTCATTTCATCTACACTCTCACTCATTCTCTCTTTCCACCTCCCATCCTGCCCAAACTGGATTATTTTGAAGCGAGTACTGAATATCATGTCATTTCAGGTGCAAACACTTCAAAATCGATCTCTAAAATATGTAACATTTCTAACTCTAATAAGGTCCCCAAAACAAACTGGTTAGCCTGGCTTTGGGACCACTGGGTCCCGACTAACTAGGTTGTCTCCGATTACTGCCACACACGGGGCCTACTCGAAGCCAGGTTTGTGAAGGGTGGCCCCAGAGCATCTGAATGAAGAGACTTTGGGGTGATTCTTAAAACTTCAGGTTACTGAACCCTACCCCAGACCTTCTGAATGAGAATTTCTGATAATGCCCAAGGATTCACAATTTGACAAGCTTCCCCAGGTGATTGTTGTATACACTAAAGTTTGAGAACCTTAGGTACAAAGGGGCCCACATTTTCTGCACCTCCTTTTCTTGCCTTTATTTATGGTGTTCCTTCTTGAAACTGCTCCCTTTCCTTTACTACCTCCAACCAGTCACCGCCCTTTCCCTGGCCCATATATCAGCTCTTTCATGAAGTCTTTTCCGGATTTCTCCAATAAAATAGTCTCTCCCTTTTTAAACTCCCTTTACACTTTATTTCTCTTACATACCAAGCACAGCCACTGTGTTACCATTTTTTACGCATTTATTTTATCTTGTCTATTAGATTATAAACTACTTGAGGACAAGGGACATTTTTAACACTTCTTTGTATCTTTTGCATTATGCCTTGCAAGAGTCAGCAATTACTAAACAATTCTAGAACTGACTTGCATTGTCTCCTATAATTTAGAACTTTAATGTCAAAGCTAATTATATGGAGTTTTTTGGCATAAGTCAAAATTAATGTTCAAGTGAATGAATTCTTTCCCCATTTCATATTTAGTCTAAAGATGAAGAAGAAGAGTATTCCTAGATCATTATCATTAATTACATAATACAGCATTTTACTATTTTAAAAGGACATTAGGTGTTGCTTCCAGATCTGTTGGGCTAAGACCCTACAGACAACCTCCCTGTGGAAAACAACTCTAAAACCCAGACACGAATACAAAAAGCAACAAGTCACAGGTACTGGAGAGTGCACAGAAGCAGAGGGACTCAGGTGGATAGCCTGTGCTTCTCTCATGCAAAGGAGAGCTGGGAGCTCTACAAGTGAGTTCCTGTCTCCCCAGCTTCTCACCTGAAGCTGAGTAGAGTCTGCAAGGTGCACAAAGCTGCAATGGAACACACCGGTCTTACAAGCACAGAGCCAGAGAGAGGATACTCAAACTCTATAGCTAAGAACCACACACGCTGTACTGAGACCACAGCTGCTGCACAAGAAAGAAAATTAAGAGCTCGAGCCCTGCCAGAAAAAATTACCTACTCACACAAGGGAAATAATATTCATCAGAAAAAAATAATTAAATCCAGAATCAGCACAACTTCATGTTCATCACATCTAGAATACAATAAAAAATTACTTAACATACAAAGAAGCAAGAAAATGGAACACATTCTCAAAAAAAGAAACATCAAGAGAGTCTGACCCAAGATGAACCAAATTAGGAACTTACAAGGTTTTTTTTTAACAAGGATTTTAAAATGACTATTTTAACTACCTGAGGGTTGTACATTTTTAAAAAAGCATCTTTAATGCAGAGTAGTGAGAAGTCTCAGCAGAAAAATAGATATAATAAAAGAGAACCAACCTGAAAATTTAGAACTAAAATATAGAACTGCTAAAACAAAAAATTACCTAGATAGACTTTACAGTCAAACTGACATGACAGAGGAAAGAGCGAATGAACTTGAATACAGATCAATAGAAATTATCCATGGTGAAGAACAGAGATTTTAAAAAATTATCTAAAAAAATAGTCTTGGTGAAATCAGAGAGGGAGACAAACCATAAGAGACTCTTAACTCTAGTAAACAAACTGAGGGTTGCTGGAGGGGAGGTGGGCAGGGGGGATGAGGTAACTAACTGGGTGATGGGCATTAAGGAAGACACAGGATGTGATGAGCACTGGGTGTTCTATGCAACTGATGAATCACTAAACTCCACCTCTGAAACTAATAATACACTGCATGTTAATTAAATTGAATTTAAATTAAAAAAAAATTTTTTAAATAGCATCTTGGGGATCTGTTAGATGATATTAAAAGTTTAAATATATGTGTAATTGAAATATCAGAAGGAAAGGAAAGAGAAAATGGGGCACAGCATACATAAAAGTTAACTCATAAGTCATCAAAAACTTAAATGTGAGAGCTACAACCATTACTTAAAGTATGAAAAAAATATTTTGTGGCATATAGTTAGGCAAAGATTTCTTAAACAGGACACCAAAAGCACAAACCAGGAGTAAACTGATAAAAATGGACTACATCAAGGTTAAGAACTTTTGCTCTTCAAAAGACAGAGTTTTAAAAAAAGGCAACCAACATGTTGACTGGGAGAAAAGTTCTGCAAAACATGTATTTTAAAAAGGGCTGATGGTATACAGAACCTTTGCAATTCAATAATAAAAAGACAAACACCCAAATTAAAAAGGAGCAAATGATTTGAACAGATATTCACAAAAGAAGATATACGCACAGCCAACAAGCACATGAAAAAACGTTCAACATTACTAGTCACCAGATAAAGGCAAATTTTAAAAATCACAGATACCCATTAGAATGGCTAAAGTTCAAAAGACTGACAACACCAAGTGTTGACAAGGATGTGGAGGAAGTAGAAATCTCATATATTGCTGGTGAGAATGGAAGATGGAACAGTCACATTAAAAACCAATTTAGCAGTACCTTATACAATTAAACATGAAGATACCACATGACCTAGTAAATCTAGGTCATGTCTAACTTCACAAAACATGAAAATATGTGTCTACATGAAAATGTATATGCCAATTATTCCTAACTTCCAAATATGTACAGCTATTATCCATAATAGCCCAAAACTGGAAGCAACCCAAATATCCATCAATTGGTAAATAGATTTTAAAATAAGGTGGTATATCCATATCATAGAATATTACTCAGTAACAAAAATTGTCAGTGAATCTCAAAAACATTATGCTAAGTAAAAGAAGTCAAACACAAAAATCTACATACTGTATGATTCCATTTAAATAAAATTCTAGAAAAGGCAGAATCCGGGGCGCCTGGGTGGCTCAGTCGTTAAGCGTCTGCCTTCGGCTCAGGTCATGATCCCAGGGTCCTGGGATCGAGCCCCGCATCGGGCTCCCTGCTCCGCGGGAAGCCTGCTTCTCCCTCTCCCACTCCCCCTGCTTGTGTTCCCTCTCTCACTGTCTCTCTCTCTGTCAAACAAATAAATAAAATCTTAAAAAAAAAAAAAAGGCAGAATCCGAGTGACAACATCTCAGTGACTGCCTAGGGCTATCGGTGAGGAAGGAGATGGAGTGCAAGGAAGCGTAAGGAAATTTTTTGGCTGAGGGATCTATTTTATATCTTGATTTAGTGGTTGCTGCATGGTAATATACAACAACAAAAATCATCAACTGCACACTAAAACTCATGAATTTTATTGTATGGAAATCTCATAACAAATGACAAAGAGAATTTTTTAAAAAAGAGTGTAGAATCAAAAGCAAATATCCTGCACATTGAATTCAGCAGATGAGCAAGCCAATTTAGATAATTCAGGATAACCCAAAGAAACTTGGCAGAACAGTTAGCCTTCCAAAGAGAATGACAGATCTGCTATCAAAACTATCTGAAAACAGCGTATCTGTTTACTGGTCTGGCAGTTAAGTTAAGCATTTCAATAAGTGACTCTGGGGACAAAAATGGGCTTGAATCAAATAAAAGAAAATGAAAACCATCTGGTTTGCCCTTTTGGTCAAACAGTGACTGGGAAAGAAATAGCAGTAGAAAAACCTAGGAAAAAAATGGCACTAAAAAAAGAAGTTAATCTTCATAGCTAGTGACATTATATGGTAGAATTGGAAAATCCATAAAACAATGTGTCCGAGGGACTTCAAAAATAAAGAGCTGCCAAAATTGAGATTAGAAATTATCTTTTGGAAAGTAACTCTTAAGTAAGTGGTATACACAAAAGACATGTTCATTTCACTTTATAGAAAAGAGGTAAGCAACTGAATAATCATCTCAACCCTCTCATGTTTTGGATTTTCTTAACCTTTTTATTTTAGAACAGTTCTAGATTTACAGAATTATTGCAAAGATAGTACAAATAGTTCTCATAAGCCCCATACTCAATGTGCCCTATTATTAATATCTTACATTAGTATGGTACATTTTTCACAATTGGTGAACCAGTATTAATATGTTATCATTAACTTAAGTCCATCCTTTATTCAGATTTCCTTTGTTTTTACCTAATGTCTTTTTCTGTTCCAGGATCCCACCAGGAAACAACTTAGTAGTCATATCTCCTTGAGCATTTCTGGATGATGACAATTTCTCAGATTTACCTTGCTTTTGATAACCTTGACAGTTTTGAGGAGTACTGATCAGCTATTTTGTAGAATATCCCTCAGCTGGGCTTTGTCTGATGTTTTTCTCATGGTTAGACTGGGATTGGCCTTCTGAAATACCTTTGGCTTCATTTTTTAACTCTTAAAGTCACCATAATATCATATTAGAATAATTTGGATTAATATTATTATTCAGATAATCATTTCCATCTGGTTAAAAATGAAAATGTCTGGGGCGCCTGGGTGCCCAGTCAGTTAAGCGTCTGCCTCTGGCTCAGGTCATGATTTTGGGGTCCTGAGATCAGCCGTGTCCAGCTCCCTGCGCAGCGGAGAGTCTGCTTCTCCTTCTCCCTCTGCCCCGCCCCCCTGCTTGTGCTCTCTCGCTCTCTCTCTCTGTCTCAAATAAATAAATAAAATATTTTTAAAAAATGAAAATGTCTGAAAGTATTCATGCTAGAGTAGATGTAAGTGAATTTAAGTAGATCACAGTGAATTATCAATCATACTAAAGCTCTAAAATATAGTTATTATTTTATATATTCTACCTTATAAAAACCACATTAATAATTAATATTAATTAATTGAGCCTCAAATTAGATACAGTAGTGAAACCACAGCTAGGTAGGCATAATTCCTAAACTTACAGCAGGTCATTTTTGATGAAGAGCTTTATGTATTTTAAGGAACTAAATTATATATTTTGATATATTCTCTTCCAAATGGCAGGTGGATTTTAAAAAGTTATTTTCCAAGTGGCTTTAAGGGATTAAAAATATCCTTGAAATATGAGGGAAAACATGATCTCCTATTATTACTTACTACCTTGTTACAATTTATTAATTCTTACTCTTATCTTGTTCAAATTTAACAAAGGAATATAAAAGTGAACAGTTTAGCACATGGAGGAAAGAAAAAATGTACTCCGTTTGTAAGGTCACTGAATCAGTGACAGGTCCTTTTTCTCATGACACAATGCATCTTATTTATGATGGGAAAAGTCACAGGAATTTCCATGTCAGTCAAGCTCTGGACTTCAATCCAGGCTTTTACAAAATATTTTGATTAGTATGTCCCAGATTATTATTTGGCTTTAATCCTAAAGATAAGGCCAACAGAAGTTGGATGTGTTCAACACCCCAAGGGAAAATGTTACCTGACATGACCTTGGTAAAGGTGAACCAGCTCTAGTCCTTGACTGGGAGTAAAAAATAAACAGCTAGGCAGGTGGGCAAGCCCAGAACAGAAGCGCTTGATTAGCTGCAAAAACTACTAGACTATGTTCTTGCTAAGATTGTGCAGCAAGTAATTCAAAAAGGAAAACAAAAAGCAAAGAAAACCCACCCAGTATAGCACCCACAGAAGACATCGCATCCACCTGTCAGATGGGTCAGTCACACAGGTCGTAGACCCAAGCCGAGTTTCCGGGCATCAAAGAGAGCCTGAGCCTGCAGACGGCTTGCAGACTCAATACGTTAATCAGAAAAACAAGTGAGGAAATGTCTTCACTAAAACAGCACAGGTAGGTACCCAACAGCATCTCAGTAAATGCTTAAAGCCCCTCAAGCAGCCCCACAAAAGTTTTGTCGACAAAAGAGAAGAGACCCATTGCTGTTGTCACTGCTCACTTTCTGATTGCGACATCATCTGTAGGAGGAGCAGGTCTAAGGACTGAGGTCAAAAAGAAGAAAGTCCCCTTCTAAGAGTAGCCCTTCTCCTGATTTTCCCGTTTATATACCAACCTGTTTATATCTCAGCCCAAAAAAGAAAACAATTATAGCCTTTAAATTCCCTCAGTGTCTGTATGCACATTATGTTTCAAAGAATGGGGAGAGAAATCATCTAATCACAGAAGGTCAAATAAGAAAGGGACATAAGTTTTACTGGGTCCAACTACCTATCTGATTAATGAAGGGAAAACACAGGCTTCATCATGCCCCAGAAATTAAGGGCAGGACTTTTTTTTTTTTTTTTTTTTTAAGTTTTGGTCCAGTTTCCTCTAGTAAATCAGGATCAACCTTGAAGAAGTGACATACCTGTTGAGAGCTGATATTTATAGGTTGTTTTAAAACGATCCATGTGACACTCTCAAGAAGAGGCGGGACTGTAAGGGAACCAGGATATGTCCAGTAGTCCCAGGATGGAGGAAGCAGAGATAATGGGTCAAAATTTGTGAATCGCGTTTGTTTACCCTGGTGGAGAAAACAGAATTCCCACAAATTACAATGGAAGAGCTTTACAGAGCCCTCAAAAAAACAAAAACAAAAACAAAAACAAAACACATGCATCCAATGAAAGACTATCTTACTGGAATTCTTCAACTCATGGAATTACTTAGTATCTGCCTTTGTATCTTAAAAAAAAAAAGTTTCTACCTTAATCTAAAAATTTTAGATGAGGTAGCATATTAGATTTATTTATTTAAGAAGCACAAGATTTGTTTAAAATGTGTTGCAGTTAGGGCGCCTGGATGGCTCAGTTGGTTAAGCGACTGCCTTCGGCTCAGGTCATGATCCTGGAGTCCTCGGATCGAGTCCTCGGATCGAGTCCCGCATTGGGCTCCCGGCTCAGCAGGGAGCCTGCTTCTCCCTCTGACCCTCCCCCCCTCATGCTCTCTCTCTCTCATTCTCTCTCTCTCTCAAATAAATAAAATCTTAACAAAAAAAAAAGTTTAAGATGTGTTGCAATTAAACGCTGATTGTGCAACACTCCAATACCAGAAACTAATCATGCATAGATTTATTAGTAATGATTTTAGATAATTTAAGCCCCTTCATCATTTTCAAAAGACAAATGACAATAGGTTGATTCTGCTCTATTGGTCGAGTATGTTCCAAACCTGCTTCAAAGCAGATAGCATATGCTCTAAAGCTGAAGTTATTAAAAGAAGGTAAGAAACTTCAGGAGAGAACAAGGAATACATTAGTCATTAGCAAATAATATTTCATTTTACCTTTTCTTTAATAGAATCCAAAATGTCAGTAATCTTTTGCAGCTGAGAATTATGTTCACCAATCTGAAAGCACGAAATTTCAAAAGAAATAGTTACTGTAGCAGAACAGGTCTGGTTCACTCCATTTCAGTCACTGGTTTTGAACTGTTGTTTTTTTTTTTAAAAAAAACCTACGCCCAGCCCAGAACAAACAGAGATTGTTTTATAATGAAGCTGTCTTTTACCTGCTGGCTTTATCATGCCAGAAGAATCAGAACAAGGTAATGTTACAGGCTGCTTGGCTGAATTTTAAGCTTGATTCCAAAACTAGTAGTAACAGCTACATAGTTTTTCCATTTTATGAATGTTTAAGATACAGGTTAGCTTAAGAGAAAACTCCCTTAGGAAACTCTAACATAATACCTGCACTATTCAACCAGATGTGACCTTCAGACCCTAGATCCAAACTGGCACTTGTGACGTCAAAGCATTAAAAGAAAGTATCTCCAGGGACACCTGGGTGGCTCAGCCTTTAGGCGTCTGCCTTCGGCTCAGGTCATGATCCCAGGGTCCTGGGATGGAGTCCCACATGGGGCTTCCTCCTCAGCGGGGAGCCTGCTTCTCCCTCTCCCTCTGCCCCTTCTCCTGCTTGTACTCACTCTCTCTCTCAAATAAATACAATCTTAAAACAAGAAAAAGAAAAGAAAAGATCTCTCACTTTCAGCCTACAATGATTTGAGGTCCTGCACCAAGACATATTATCATGACTAGAAATCATCATCAGAAAAATATATGTACCTCTTTTCATTATCTGGGATGTCCTGACTCTACCTAAGGTTTTAAGTCCTTCAGGATTCAAGTATAATCTCTTGCCTCACTCACATTCCACGGCCACCAGCGGACTTGGCAGCCAAAGGGAAGGAGCCGCAACCATTCATCCCACCCTCCATTCTGCCCTATACTCCCCCAGTCCCAGCCCCACCGAGTTCCAACATCGCACGCAGAGTCTGGTGGCAGAGCAAAAGCGCCCGCCCTACAAGAATGCGGTCACAGTGGGAGCTGAGCGGCCCAACCCACCCACGGGGATTTTAACAAGGATACTTACTTCACTACGTGTGACTATGAGACAAAGGAAAAGACAACAATTTTTAAAAACTGGTCAGTGTGTTTGAGACAACAAACCACCGTGGTAAAACTAGCGCTTCAAGGATCAGGGGCGTGAACTTCACTCTGTCCTGTGTCTCTAAATACTGTTTAATCAGGAAGAGCCTATAATAAAGATTTTCTTCTCAGAATCTCAACTGTTACTCCAACTATTGTTGCGGCTCCCGCTGCCGTTTCTATTCACATAAAAATGATCAATGGACAATAAGAGGAGACGTAAGACGATTCTCCTACGATACTCCTAAGGTAGTTCTGGGCTATTAGGTAAATCATCAACTAATACATAAATGTTTAATATTAATTTCAAAAGGAAAACATTAACACTTAGAAGGAGTTTACTATTAAAAATGGTAGACTATCCTTTCCACAACTGAAACTCTTTATCCAACATGGCTGATGAATTATTTAAAATGAAATCAGGGGATTCTCACCTGTAAAAATACTCCCAAGACAGCTAGTCCATCTGGCTCATGAGCTGCCTCAACAAAGCTGGGGTATTTGTCTGAATTCCAATGAACAACATGGAGCTGAAAGGGAGGTATGCAACATAATTCAAATGTTATCTTTTAAAAGTCCTTAAAAACATAAATGAAAATAAAATATTTATATAGATGTTCCTGGGCTGTGCACTCATGTGTATAATGTATTCTTCACAGAATCCACCTATTTGCTGTTGTCCAAAAGCCAAAGACATATACCATGGCCACTGTAGTCTATGGTATACTATGGGAAAGTCTACAGCACTAGTTAGAATGTTCTGGAGCATCCTGCCAAGCCCCTCTGGCCCGAGCAATCTCCAACCATTGCTCCTGAGTGACTTAAGGCTTCTTCCTAGCCTTCCAAGGGTGGGACTGCAAGAGAGCAGCCTCAGGTCAGATCCCAGCTGGTAGCAGAGTCCAAGAAACAAGCTTAGGCTCACAGGAAGAGGGAGAAGTCAACCAAGGGTTTGCAGTGACGATTCTGCTGCCAAGGACAGTACCAACTGTTCCTGAAACTGCCTAGTCAGATGTTCACCACTATACTTGAAGGCTTTTTATGACTTGAAAGTTCAAATTCTCCTTAAGAAAACTATTTTAGGCAGTATTCACACATGTATTGCCAGCTATAATTATGTTTAGATCCTTTGCTGATAGCAAGTTTTAATAGGGACAAAGAGGCTTTGTCTAGGAACAGGAACTAGGA
This sequence comes from Mirounga leonina, assembly GCF_011800145.1. Classification (NCBI taxonomy): domain Eukaryota; kingdom Metazoa; phylum Chordata; class Mammalia; order Carnivora; family Phocidae; genus Mirounga; species Mirounga leonina. Next base: position 33,896,857 of record NW_023270415.1, on the reverse strand, counting down.
ACCAGACATGTCTGAGGATGGAAATGAGAGGCAGCTGGTGCCGAGTTAAGGGAAAGGAAAGAAGGGGAGAGGGAAGGAGTTGGAGGACCTGGAACTCTAGAAAATAGAAAACACTCCTACTTCACAACACTGCCCTCTTGCAAGTGGCCTCCTGCAAAAACCAAATGAGTCCTATATGTTCTGCCATTGTAAACAGTACAATAACCCAAACACACAAACAACTGTGAAAGACTATAGAATAACAATAAGGCAGAAATCCACCTTGGAGAGATCTTCACTCCTGATTAAGGGGAAGAACACACTAAGATAGACGCCAAAGGGCAATATGCCATGCTCAAACAATTTGGCCAAGATCGTGAGGACACCATGTTGTCCAAGAACCCCTGCATGAGGGACTGACTTCAGATTAAATCACCTTTCAGTGAATCCTTTTGGCACCTCAGGGCGGAAACACATATGAAGGGTTTCATGCACAAATCACCTTTCTAGCTGTCCCTTAAAAGAGAGAATTGAGTATGTTCAAAGACATGGTTTTAATCCCATGCTTTAAATATAACTTCATATCTTATAGGCAACTAATATGGGGGAATTTCTGGATAAATAAGAATTATCACAACTATAAATACATGAGCTACAAAACCATAAAATAGTCCACCATCTATAAACAATCAAGGAAGGTTGTGGGATATGCAGACTGAAAATACAAAGGTGGATCCCTGTGGTGCCATGTTCTAAGTTGGTGTGAGATAGTTGGAGGAGGAACGAAACCTTCAAAACACTGGATGATGAAACAAAATTCATTTGGCTTACATGAGATAGAGACATTCCACTCTAAGGGAGGGGCTGAAAAGAACACTAAAGTTGTTTTCAATGGCTCTATGCCAATCCATCAGCTCACTTATTAAGAGATGACACCAAAGATATAAAAAGATGTGAAATGATGTCTTTAGGTTCACAACAACAACTGATTAGAAAATGAATATGTAACTAAAGAGAGATGAATCTATATATCCTTTTGCTGATTAAAAAAACAGCAACTATTTAGGGGCGCCTGGGTGGCTCAGTCGGTTAAACATCTGCCTTCAACTTGGGTCATGATCTCAGGGTCCTGGGATCGAGCCCAGCGTTGGGCTTCCTGCTCAGCAGAGAGTGTGCTTCTCCCTCTGCCCCTCCCCCACACTTGTGCTCCTACTCACTCTCTCAAATAAATAAAATTGTTAAAAAAATAAATAAAAAACAGCAACTATTTAGAATATTATGGGAAACTAGAGCAAGAAGTTTTTTTTTTTTTTCAAACAAGTCTTTCTCTCTCCCACACACCTTGCCTAACTGGCACAAATAGCTTCAGAGGGAATGATATCACTTGTATTAGTGTTTGTATTTGGTTTTCTGGAGTTTTGGGTTTTTTGTTTTTTTTGTTTTTTTTTAATTTTATTATGTTAATCACCATACAATACATCATTGGTTTTTGATGTGGGGATCCACAATCCATTGTTTTCGTATAACACTCAGTGCTCCATGCAGTATGTGCCCTCCTTAATACCCATCACCGGGCTAACCAATCCCCCCTCCCCACTCCCCTCTAAAAGCCTGTTTGTTTCTCAAAGTCCATAGTCTCTCATGGCTCATCTCTCCCTCCAATCCCCCCCCCCCATTTTTCCCTTCCTTCTCCTAATGCCCTCCATGCTATTCTTTATGTTCCACAAATAAGTGAAACCATATGATAATTGACTTTCTCTGCTTGACTTATTTCACTTAGCATAATCTCCTCCAGTCCCATCCATGTTGATGGAAAAGTTGGGTATTCTTCCTTTCTGATGGCTGAGTAATATTCCATTGTATATATGGACCACATCTTCTTTATCCATTCATCTGTTGAAGGGCATCTCAGCTCTTTCCACAGTTTGGCTATTGTGGACATTGCTGCTATGAACATTGGGGTGCATACGGCCCTTCTTTTCACTACATCTGTGTCTTTGGGGTAAATACCCAGGAGTGCAATTGCTGGGTCATAGGGTAGCTCCATTTTTAAATTTTTGAGGAACCTTCACACTGTTTTCCAAAGTGGCTGTACCAACTTGCATTCCCACCAACAGTGTAAGAGGGTTCCCCTTTCTCCACAACCTCTCCAACATTTGTTGCTTCTTTCCCTGTCCATTTTTGCCATTCTAACTGGTGTAAGGTGGTATCTCAGTGTGGTTTTGATTTGGATTTCCCTGATGGCTAATGATGATGAACATTTTTTCATGTGTCTGTTAGCCATTTGTATGTCTTCTTCAGAGAAGTGTCTGTTCATCTCTTCTGCCCACTTTTTGACTTGATTATTTGTTTTTTGGGTGTTGAGTTTGAGAAGTTCTTTATAGATCTTGGGTACCAGCCCTTTATCTGTAGTGTCATTTGCAAATATCTTCTCCCATTCTGTGGGTTGCCTCTTTGTTTTGTTGACTGTTTCCTTTGCTGTGCAGAAGCTTTTTATCTTGATGAAGTCCCAAAAGTTCATTTTTGCTTTTGTTTCACTAGCTTTTGGAGATGTATCTTGAAAGAAGTTGCTGTGGCCGATGTCAAAGAGGTTACTGCCCATGTTCTCCTCTAGGATTTGGATGGATTCCTGTCTCACGTTGAGGTCTTTCATCCACTTTGAGTTTATCTTTGTGAATGGTGTTAGAGAATGGTCGAGTTTCATTCTTCTGCATGTGGCTGTCCAATTTTCCCAGCACCATTTATTGAAGAGCCTGTCTTTTTTCCATTGCATGTTTTTTCCTGCTTTGTCAAAGATTATTTGACCATAGAGTTGAGGGTCCATATCTGGGTTCTCTATTCTGTTCCATTGGTCTATATGTCTGTTTTTGTGCCAGTACCATGCTGTCTTAGTGATCACAGTTGGGGTTTTTTTTAAAGATTTTATTTATTTATTTGACACAGAGAGAGAGCACAAGGAGGGGGAGTGGCAGGCAGAGAGAGAGGGAGAAGCGGGCTCCCCACTGAGCAGAGAGCCCACTGTGGGACTCGATCCTAGGACCAAGGGATCATGACCTGAGCTGAAGGCAGCCGCTTAACCAACTGAGCTACCCAGGTGCCCCAGCATTTGTATTTGAATTAAAACTCAAACAAAGGGCGCCTGGGTGGCTCAGATGGTTAAGCGTCTGCCTTCGGCTCAGGTCATGATCCCAGGGTCCTGGGATCGAGTCCCGCATTGAGCTCCCTGCTCCTTGGGAGCCTGCTTCTCTCTCTCTCTCTGTCTCTCATGAATAAATAAATAAAATCTTAAAAAAAATAAAAATAAAAAAAATAAAACTCAAACAAATAACAAACTCACATTTCCTGACTAACAATGACAGCCTCATTGATTTAAGTAAATGACAAGAAGTCGTAGCCACAACAAAAATGGAAATGAGAAGTTTCTTCCCTGTTGGAAAATAATTTCTTTTTTTTTTTTAAGATTTTATTTATTTATTTATTTATTTGAGAGAGAGAGCATGCGCACAGGGAGGAGCATAGGGAGAGGGAGAGAGAATCTCAAGGAGACTTGGTGCTGAGGGCAGAGCCCAATGGAGGCCTCGATCCCAGGACCCTGAGATCATGCCCTGAGCCAAAATCAAGAGTCTGACTGACCCTCAATCACTGAGCCACCCAGGTACCCCAATAATTTCTAAATAATAGTATTATTCAACTCCAGCATTTTTAACTGCATACTATTGATATGTAAATTATGTTTAGCATGCCAAAAATCACCATTAATGTTAAAATTATAGTTTTACTATCAACTACATATTTAATATGCTTATTATATAATCTGTACAAACTGTAATCAGATGAATTTTAAATATGGAGTGGATTATTAGCTACTTTTTATAGATGCATACCTCTTAGGATAAGGTTTTCCATTATTTAGATCAGTTTAATCTCTCTATATAATGTTACAAATCATCAGATTAGACCCAAAGTTAAGTTTTTACATGGTACACTTTAAATGGTTTTTTCCTTTCATTTCTTTTCTTCTTCTTATTTTCTAAGAGGGTACAACTCGATGATAGTCATGAAGTTAGGTACAAAAGAGGCTGGAAAAACGAATCTAAGAATCATTTCTACAGCTGAGCACAAAGGGATTTTTTTGAACCTGAAACCAAATGTCAGTGATTCCCAAATACCTCCAGCTCCATCCTGGACGTCTTCCTTAAACTCCAGGTCTGTATACCTAACAGCCTTCTTGAGCGTGAGCTAGACTATCTAATAGGCACCTCAAACTTAATGTGTGCACAACAGAAAGTCAACTTCTTTCGGCAACCTGCTCCTCCCTGGAATTGCCCATCTGAGTAAATGGCAGAACGAGCCTCATGTTTGCACAAGCCAAAGTCTTAGGAGTGTTTTTAGACTCCCTCTTTCTTCTTTCACTCGTGACACCTGTTTCACTGGCAAGTCCCACTGACTTTCTTTCCCAAACATATCCTGGACTCATCTACTCTCTTCATCTCCACCACCCCCATAGCCCAAACCACCATCCTTGCTCATTTGAAATACTTCCATAACCTTCTAATTTGTCTCCCTGTTTCCACATTTGCCCAACCTCTTTTCCACACAGCAGCTAGTTATATTTTATAAAATATAAAGTAGAACATGATATTCCCCTGCTCAAAATCTTCCGTTGTCTTTGTCTCAATACATTAAGGATAAATTCCAAACTTCTCACCTTGCCCTACAAAGCCCGACAAGGCATGGTCCTTGCCTGCCTTCCTAGGACACAGCCTATAACCTCTCCCTCATTAATTCCAATCCCAGAAGCAACGTCTTAGGGTTTTTAAACATGCCAATGTCATTTCTGCCCGAGGTTATCTGTATTTGTTATGCCCACTCGCTGAGAAGCTATCTAGATTTTCTCATGGTGAGTTTTCCTAACTATTCAATCATACTACCAGATCCCATGGTATTGTTCCTATCAAGGAACTTACCATATACCATTTATTTATGTGTTTATTGTCTACCTCTAACATCCCACCAAACCCTGAGGTCTGACCCAGACTTCCTCATTCTCCATCAGCACAATGACGCCCCCCCCAAACCAAATCAATCAACAAATCCCACCGAAGATGTAATGGCCACCAGCACTCCAATTAACTGCACTATCATCTATTACCTGGAACTTCCCTCCTCCTCACTGACTCACTTATCCACTCCTGCTTCAACCCAATTTATTCTCAAACTGTAGCATGAATATTTTTAAAATGCAAATATGATCACTTCACGATTCAAAGCCACTTAATGGCTTCCCACCACACTCAGAATTAAGTTCACAAGCCTTACCATGATTGATCTTCATAAAATCAGGCCCTCCAGCCTTTCCAACTTTACCTCTGGCATCTCTCCTCTTTGTTCTTCATGCACTAATCCCACTGGCCACTCTGTTCTTCAAGTATGTGATGTGCTTTTCCACCCCAAGTCCTCACACATGAGTCTATGCAGGGCCCCTGCTATATCCTTTGCCTGGCTCACTCCTGCTCATCCTTCAGGTTTAGGGTTGAGGGACCCTTCACAGGGAAACATTCCCTGGCCCATCCTTACTTCCTTCCAGCACTCCCTTCAGGATGAGCAAAAGTAAGCTGGACAAAGATGGGCAACATAGTGGGGTCACAGTGAATTCTTAAAGAGTGAATGAAGTCATGAACAAATAAAGAAATAAAATAAGAAAAAGCCTTAAACACATATTAAAGAATATGTGTTTCATAAGTTGACTGAAGTATGAAACTTCAGTCAAAGCTTAATCTACTTCAAAAAGGAAAGTCTATAAAGATGTCTCTTGCTCTGCAGGTCAGAACTCTGAGCCTCCGGAAAATTTCAGGATAGGAGTGCCCTTTTCAAGAAACAACTTGCCAGCTCAGATAAAACTTCTCTGAAAGTATACTTTCAAGTTTATGACACTAGAAAGTATCACCATAAAGCATTGTAACTAATTTTTCTTAGTTGCTTAGGAAAATTACAAAGCCATAATCCAAAACCAGCTCAATCCCCATAAAACCTTCCAGATTTACAACAATGTGTTCAATTCAGAACACAAAACTTTAGAAAGCAACATGAAAACTATTCAGCAGATGATATAAACTGAGGCACCGTACAGATTCAGGAGTCCCACTTTCTAATTCTTGGCATCGTTTATCCTGTGCCATGGAACACTTTGGATATACATTTTATTCCCCCATCCTGAAAACAAAGCAGGTCCCATACCCTAAGCACTTGGCTTCAAACAAAAGTGTTTTAAGTAGACAAATAGATGATTTGGTTGATAGGCTCAAACAATAGATGTACATGTTAATGGAAGAGCAAAACTGGAAAATTCTCTTGGTTGGATTTCTCTGAACAGCAGAACTATAAAGGAGTGTCTAAATTCCATAGCTTAGTAACCATGAGAAAATGAAAAAGAACTTTACTTGCCTGGTAATGCTCTGTTTCACCTAGAAAACTCACAAGCCAAATTACTGTCACTTAAAAAGCTTTGGTTGCGTCATACAATAATTCACTTTCATCTCATGGAAAAGTTGGGTGTTAGCAATATTTAACAGTATTAAAATTTGAAGTATATTATGCTTTGTCATTTAACAGAGGATTAGAAAAAGTAGGGTTTTATTAATGAATATAGTTATAAAGGAGTAACTTCCCAATTAAAAAAATGTCAATGAATGCTTTATTGTGTTATGACTTCAATAATTAACAGAGATTCCCTTTTAGACCTGTAAATATAGAGGTAATGTAGAGTTTAGGAGAGTTTGTCTTCGTTTCTTTTCCCTATAAGGAACTTTACCATTTACTATCACTTCTACAAAATATGATATTAGTATTCACCTGTGTCTGGACCATAGTTGGGCCCAAATCAAATGTCTCTTTCTCTGCCTTCTTCCTGGACTTTCAGGAAACACAACAGATATTCTAGAAAGAGTTTGTAATTTGGTATCAGACAGATCTGAGTTTAAATCCATCTCAACTGCTTCCTAATTGGATAAGTTACTTACTCTCTCCAAACCTTCAGTTTACTCATTTCTAGAAGGAGCACGATAACCCTAAGCTCTCAGAGCTGGTGTAAGGCTCAGAAGGACCACATTTATAGCTCTCATACTGATAAACTCTCCTATTGATGAAATAAAGCAATCTTAGACACTGATTCCTAATTTGCTCAGGATTAATTTGGAGTCAAGAGTCAAATCCCACCACTTAGGAAACCACTGAATCACGAATATATGTCCGATGGCTTACCTCTGCAGCATATCTCACTCCATCCACCACGTGCTCAGAGCCATGATCATCAGAAGACCCCCAATGAAGGTGAAACTGTCGCAAGCGGTAGCTTCCAAAGAGAGGACCCCCAAGCAGAACTAAACACCAACATATTTTAAATTGTTAGCAAGAAAAAAATATTTACACATGCTGCTACGATTCATATCATCTCCCCGAATTATTCAACATGCCCATGTCCTCTGAGGAATTTTTTACAAATGTGTCATTTAGTTTGCAAAAAGGCATACAATTTTTAGGTATATGAGGAATGAAAACAAACATTTTAAAAGGTTGGAGAGTCCACAATACAGATTTTTATGGGACATCTGGGAAATCACAACAGACACAGGGGTTAGAAAGTAGAAGAAATTAGGAGTTCCTAAAAGCAAAGAATTGGTCTGTTTATTGGAGGATGTCAGCCTCTCTGAATGTGGTATGTAAAGAGGGCCACTTTGAACTTGGTGGAGCAGCCCAGCACTATGCTTAGAAAACAGCCTCCAGCATTGAGAAGACGTAGGCTCATGCTCTTACTGTGTGATCTTGCGTCAACTCTAACTTCAAATCTTTAGCTTTTATGTCTGTCACCTCAAGACAGTAATACTCCCTCCTCCTAATACTGTTTTGAAAATAGAAGAAAAGTTGAATACCAAGAACTTATCACTGCCTGGCACTCAATCAGCATGCTGGACATGTTAGCTTTTATTACTATTTTATTGTTAGGATTACTACAAAAATTGGCCAAGTAAGCACATCTTTTGTACTTGAATTCTATCTTTCCAGGGAAACCTGGAATACAGGACAAAATTAACTCTTTTTTGGCAACAGAATCATATCTTAAGTATATGGAAGAGCTTCTTAAGAGAAAACATAGCTCTAAACTATCTCCTCCTAATTAATTTTTACTGGGCATGTTTAAAGGATATGGTGGGGGGGATAAGAAAGCACTGAATGTTCAATACACCTTATGCATTACTAATCTCCCATCAACATCCAATGGAAGTGTTAGATTGTGAGATGCAGCCTTAATAATAGTTTGATTTAAATGACCCTACTCTTCAGAGATTTCAGATAGGTAGAGATGCAGAGATAGAGATATCTCAAAATTTGTCAGGAATGATCTGTCTTATATAAGAAGCAAAAGATGTTATGGGGTGCCTGGCTGGCTCAGTCAGTAGAGTATGTGACTCTTGATCTCAGGGTCATGAGTTCAAGTCCCATGTTCCACAGGGAGCCTACAGAAGCAAAAGATGTTAAGGCATATCCCATGCAGTCTTCTAGACACAGCAAGGGAAAAAATGGAAAATACATTTGCCTAAAGCACACCCCTCGTTGAGCTATACTGAGGGAGAGAAATGGTCTGGTTGTATTAACCAGTACAACTGAATTCATTCCTTCCTTACTCAGGTGGACTCAGCTAAAGTTGAACATCAATGATTAAGAGTTAGTGTGGTTGGAATCAACAAAACTGGGGATAGTCCCAGCTCAGCTACTGAATTATGTAATCTTCCAAAACTCACTTAAGCCTCTGTGGGCATCAGCTTTCTTGTCTATATTTGTGTTCGTTTGTCTGTCTATTTTTAATTAGGAGATTAGACTGGATGCTCTTTAACTTCTACAGTTATCAAAACTACCAAGGAAAAAAACTGAGCATTTGCAATAAAAATTTTTTGGGAGGTCGAATGGTTGGAGGTTTCTTTAGATTCATTTGGATCCAGATTTCTTTACAATAAATAAAGATAGCTATTTCCAAAGCCCTCTGAAAAATAAAAGAGAAGAAGCATTTACATCAGATTCTAGGGCTTGCTCTTCTGTTAGTTACACTGTTTTAAACAGAGTAGTTTTAGGGTTTTGAGTCTCCCACTGAACAGTGTTCTCGAGAGCAGACTCTGATTCAGTCCCTCCTGGACGCATCACCTAAGCACAGTAACTATCACAGAGCAGATACATGATAAATATTTGATGAATGAATGAATAAAACATTTGATCTGTCTTTAAACGAGCAGTTTCAAAGATGATTCACAGATAAATTAATTTAAAAGGCACATTTCCCTAAGTGACTCCATACAGCATGGATGCAATGGCATTCCAAATAAAAATAAATCAGTATTGGTTTCAGGAGTGGAATTTAGTGATTCACCACTTACATATAAGTTACATATAACACCCAGTGCTCATTACGGCAAGTGCCCTCCTTAATGCCCATCATCCATTTAGCACATTCCCCCCTCTCCTTCCCTCCAGCAACCCTCAGTTTGTTCTCTGTAGTTAAGAGTCTTTTATGGTTTGCCCCTTCTCTGTTTTCATCTTATTTTTCTTTCCCTTCCCCTATGTTCATCGTTTTGTTTCTTAAATTCCACTATGAATAACATCATATGATAATTGCCAAAGAAACCAACAATTCTATTGTCCTTTTTTTTTCTTACTGTAGCATAATAAGACCTGAGCTGAAACATAAAGTCATTCCTTATATAAACATAAAAAGCAGATTAGAGAGCTTGAGTAATCAATGTGGAATTAACTTTGGGAGAAGATGCAAACAAGCTGACTCAAGAGAAAGAAAGTGATACCAAAAACACACATGGTTAGGGAAACATCCAAGAATAATGGTTGATCTCTGGAAAGCCTACTCAGAATCCAGGGTTTAAAGCCAGATTAGCATAGCTCTGCTAGTTAAGCAACAAAGACTGCCTTACACTCTACATATTTGGACTCCACATCTGAGTGTTTCCACTAAAATACCCAAACTGGGACCATGATCAGCAAATGTCTACTTGTGAAGAAAACATTCTCTTGGAGCAGAGCTCTTCTGAAGAAACGCAAGGTGGGGAAAAGTGAGTCAAAATAGTACGGTTAATTTTTTTTTTAAATATTTTATTTTTATTATTTATTTGACAGAGAGACACAGCGAGAGAGGGAACACAAGCAGGGGGAGTGGGAGAGGGAGAAGCAGGCTCCCCGCAGAGCAGGGAGCCCGATGTGGGACTCGATCCCAGGACCCTGGGATCATGACCTGAGCCGAAGGCAGTCGCTTAACCGACTGAGCTACCCAGGCGCCCAATATTACGGTTAATTTATCATTGACTTTGAGATAGTCTATAATAAAATAATGAAACTATAACATAAAATGAATAATGGTGACAAAAGTTATTTTTAAGGAGAATGACTTAGTGTTTTCATGTGTCAAATCATTCATCTTCCTCTGCAACCTAGATGAGTAAATAAATATTATTGTCTCCATCTTATATCTGAAAACGAATAATCATTTCTCCAAAATCACAGCTGGTATACAAGCATAGTCCACTTATCCTTTCATTCAGAATTTTTCTAAAATCTTTTCCAAATAAAACACTCATATAAGAGGTCTACAGAGATTAATAAACCAGAGTTAAATGCCATAAAAGTTTGGGAAATTTTTTTTAAAGGTTTTATCCATTTATTTGCGAGAGAGAGAATGAGAGACAGAGAGCACGAGAGGGAGGAGGGTCAGAGGGAGAAGCAGACTCCCCGCCGAGCAGGGAGCCCGATGCGGGACTCGATCCCGGGACCCCAGGATCATGACCTGAGCCGAAGGCAGTCGCTTAACCAACTGAGCCACCCAGGCACCCCCTGGAAAATCTTTAATATCTTAGTAAAAGGGTACTTGTCATTTGTTATACGCTACAAAGACCAACAATGTTGTGAAACTAGAAATGTTTCTAGATTGTTAGAAATTTGCTAATCCAACTCATTTTCTGAAACTACACCGTCGTCAGTGGCCTTAAATGATAAGCAGGGTTGCAACAAAATCAGAAAAAAAAAATCTAAAAATTAACACACTTATCTTTGCATGTATTTACTGTCTATCCCACCAGCACACAAACTCTTTTGAGGCAGAATCTGTCTTGTTCTCTTGTATCTCTAGTGCCTAGGACAGTGTCTGCATCGATAAATACCACGAACATAAAATAGGAAAAAGACCTCATCTATAGAAGCACTTCTCCATAAACTTTGGTTTATAAGGTGGCTACTGAGTAAGTGACCTAGGAATCGCTACAGAACATGTTCTTATGACTGTGAATCTAACAAAAGTCATAGCCTAATCACTGTGTGGTAAACATTTCTGTGAAGTAAAGCTAAGTGAATAGCACATCTGTATTCTGCTTGGAATCTAGGAAAAGAGGAACCAAACAGCACAAATCTGCCAGGATTATACTATGAGAGAGAGACCAAGGCCATCGATGTTTCTGGTCACTGGGGCCTGAATCCTTTATGGAGCCAGGAAAGTCTTCATTAAGTCTGGCTTCTTTTGTCCTGAGCATATGCACACCATGTTACTCTCCCATTGCTCATTCATTCAACAATTCTGAAGAGCTTACTATGGGCCTGCAACTGTGTTCAATACTAAGTATGGGATGCTGAGTAAGATCATCCCTATCCTCAAGGAACTTACAGTCTAGTGAGGGAAACATCATTACACTAAAGCTTTGTAATATCTACATGTCACAGATCACCAATTCAGTTTCCTGCAGATCTTGGCTTCTGGGAGGGATCACACAACTAAGGTATCCTTCCCCCATATCTTTTTCTGTTTTGTTTTTTTTTTCTTTTCTAATGTATAACTTCAGATCTTGTGAATTTGGTGATTTCAGGTAGTTACCTAGAACCACATAACTAGAACTTGATAACTAGATTGTAACTGAGAAATTAATCATTTCTAGAGATGAAAATTAAAGAATAAGCACTGAAACCATCAAGTCACTGGTGTTCCGAGGAGGCCTTTCTTAACGAGAAACCAGCTTCCTTTTGACATCTTTAAAAAATTTCAGCACAACATACCTCATATATGGTAAGGATACAGGCCTGTTATGTATTATGCTTTATTATTATTAGTTATTAATATTTATTAAGCACTTACTCTATGCCAGGAACCCTCATTTATTAAAATATAAAAATTAGGACAACAGCCTTTAAAAATTAAACATTCAAACAATGAATAATCCACTAATACTTAGGTGTCAAATGGTAAATATTAATTGATTTCTGGTGGTTTGTAATTTTATTGGGATTTCACCTATGTAGACTAATGTATCAATTTTATT